>NW_012109452.1:331678-332393 GCF_000951045.1 Mandrillus leucophaeus | reverse complement strand
TGTTAGACCTAAAAGCATAAAAACCCTAGAAGAAAACCTAGGCAATACCATTCAGGACATAGGCAAGGGCTTCATGTCTAAAACACCAAAAGCAACGGCAACAAAAGCCAAAATTGACAAGTGGGATCTAATTAAACTAAAGAGCTTTTGCACAGCAAAATAAATAAATAAATAAATAAAAATAAAAATAAGTTATCATCAGAGTGAACAGGCAACCTAAAGAATGAGAGAAAATTTTTGCAGTCTACTCATCTGACAAAGGGCCAATATCCAGAACCTACAAATAACTCAAACAAATTTACGAGAAAAAAACAAACAACCCCATCAAAAAGTGGGCAAAGGATATGAACAGACACTTCTCAAAAGAAGACATTGGTGCAGCCAACAGCCACATGAAAAAATGCTCATCATCACTCGCCATCAGAGAAATGAAAATCAAAACCACAGTGAGATACCATCTCACATCAGTTAGAATGGCAATCATTAAAAAGTTAGGAAACAAGAGGTGCTGGGGAGGATGTGGAGAAACTAGAAAACTTTTACACTGTTGGTGGGACTGTAAACTAGTTCAACCATTGTGGAAGACAGTGTGGGGATTCCTCAAGGATCTAGAACTAGAAATACCACTTTGACCCAGCCATCCCATTACTGAGTATATACCCAAAGGATTATAAATCATGCTGCTATAAAGACACATGCACACGTATGTTTATTG
>NW_012109452.1:328830-331628 GCF_000951045.1 Mandrillus leucophaeus | reverse complement strand
TATAAATTTCCCTCTACACACTGCTTTAAATGTGTTCCAGAGATTCTGATATGTTGTATCTTTGTTCTCATTGGTTTCAAATAACATCTTTATTTCTGCCTTCATTTCGTTATGTACCCAGTAGTCATTCAGGAGCAGTTCTGAGTTATAGTTTGATTGTACTGTGGTCTGAGAGACAGTTTGTTATAATTTCTGTTCTTTTACATTTGCTGAGGAGTGCTTTACTTCTAGCTATGTGGTCAATTTTGGAATAAGTGCAAGGTGGTGCTGAGAAGAATGTATATTCTGTTGATTTGGGGTGGAGAGTTCTATAGATGTCTATTAGGTCTGCTTGGTGCAGAGTTGAGTTCAATTCCTGGATATCCTTGTTAACTTTCTGTCTCGTTGATCTGTCTAATGTTGACAGTGGGGTGTTGAAGTTTCCCATTATTATTGTATGGGAGTCTAAGTCTCTTTGTAAGTCTCTAAGGACTTGCTTTATGAATCTGGATGCTCCTGTATTGGGCCCATATATATTTAGGACAGTTAGCTCTTCCTGTTGAATTGATCCCTTTACCATTATGTAATGGCCTTCTTGTCTCTTTTGATCTTTGATGGCAAACAACTTCTGCGACATCTCAGGATGCAAAATCAATGTGAAAAAATCACCAGCACTCTTATATACCAACAACAATGAAGCCAAGAGCCAAATCAGAAAGAAACTCCCTTTCACAGTTGCTGCAAAAAGAATAAAATACCTGAGAATACAGCTAATTAGAAAGGTGAAAAATCTCTATAAGAAGATCTACTAGCCACTGCTCAAAGAAATCAGAGATAACACAAATGGAAAAACATTGCATGCTAATGGATAGGAAAAAGCAATACCATTAAAATGGCCATATTGCCCAAAACGATTTAGAGATTCAATGCTATTCCTATTAAACTACCATTGACATTCTTCAAAGAGCTAGAAAAAATTATTTTAAAATGTATGTGGAACCAAAACAGAGCTGAAATTGCCAAAGCAATTCTAAGCAAAGAGAGTGAAACTGAAGGCATCATGGTACCCGACTTCAAACTAAGTTGCAAGGCTGCAGAAACCAAAAGAGCAGAGTACTGGTAGAAAAATAGACACATAGACCAATGGAACAGAATAGAGAACCAAGAAATAAGATCATACACTTATAACCATCTGATCTTTGGCAAACCTGACAAGAACTATCGATGTGAAACGGATTCCTTATTTAATAAATGGCACTGGGACAACTGGCTAGCAGTATGCAGAAGATTGAAACTGGACTTCTTCCTGATACCATATACAAAAATTAACTCAAGTTGGATTGAAGACTTAAATGTAAAACCCCAAACTATAAAAACCTTGGAAGACAGTCTGCGCAATACCATTCAGGACATAGACCTGAGCAAAAATTTCATGACAAAGATGCCAAAAGCAACTGCACCCAAAGCAAAAATCAACAAATAGCATCTGACTAAAATAAAGAACTTCTGCACAGCAAAAGAAACTATGAACAGAGTAAGCAAACAACATACAGAATGAGAGACTGTTTCTGCAAACTATGTGTTGGATAACTAATATCCAGCATCTATAAGGAACGTAAACATATTTACAAAAAAGTAACAAACAACTCCCTTAAAAAATGGGCAAACGACATGAACAATTTTCAAAAGAAGGCATACATGTGGCCAACAATCACATGAAAAAAAGCTGAACATCACCGATCATTGGAGAAATGCAAATCAAAACCACAATGAGATACTTCCTCACACCATTCAGAATGATTATTATTGGAAAGTCAAAAACTACTGTTATTCTCTACAACTCCATATTTGGAGAATAACAATATTATTATTCTCCAAATACTATTTTCTCCACAACATGCTGGCGATGTTGTGGAGAAACGGGAATGCTTATACACTGTTGGTGGGAGTGTAAATTATAGATTCATTTATAAATGCTTATACACTGCTAGAAAGGAGCAGCAGTCAGGGTGTCTTAAGTGGCCTGATTAATTAATGTGTCATGGGAAAGAAATGTGCTTCACCCAGGCATAAAAGGGGGATCTCTTTCTGGAGGACTGATGTCTCAGCATTCCATAGAGGCTGAGTGTAACCAGGGTGGAACTAGGCACTACTGAGACAGAAATAATGGAAGAAAATGGAGACACCAATCCTGGCATGTGAAAGACAATGTGGCAACTCCTCAAAGTCCTAAAGACAGAAATACCATTCAACCCAGCAATCCCATTACTGAATATATACCCAAGAAATATAAATCGTTCTGTTATAAAGTCACATGCATGCATATGTTCATTGCAGTGCTACTCACAATAACAAAGACATGGAATCAACCTAAATGGCCATCAACAATAGACTGGATAAAAAAAAAAATATGGTACATACACCTATGGAATACTATGCAGCCATTACAAAGAACGAGATCACATCCTTTGAAGGAATGTGGAAGGAACTAGAGGCCATTTTTGTTGCCAACTAACACAGGAACAGAAAACCAAATACCACATGTTCTCACTTGCAAGTGAGTACTAAATGATGAGAACACATGAACACATAAAGAGGAACAACATATATATTTAGGATAGTTATCTCTTCTTGTTGCATTGATCCCTTTACCACTATGTAATGGCCTTCTTTGTCTCTTTTGATCTTTCTTGGTTTAAAGTCTGTTTTATCAGAGACTAGGATTGCAACCCCTGCCTTTTTTTGTTTTCCATTTCTTGGTAGATCTTCCTCCATTCCTTTATTTTGAGCCTATATGTGTCTCTGCACATGAGATGGGT
>NW_012109452.1:322216-325778 GCF_000951045.1 Mandrillus leucophaeus | reverse complement strand
CAATGACAGACTGGATTAAGAAAATGTGACTCATATGCCCCATGGAATACTATGCAGCCATAAAAAAGGATGAGTTTGTGTCCTTTGTAGGGACATGGATGCAACTGGAAATCATCATTCTCAGCAAACTATTGCAAGAACAGAAAACCAAACACCGCATGTCATCACTCATAGGTGGGAATTGAATGGTGAGATCACTTGTACACAGGAAGGGGAACATCACACACCGGGACCTGTTGTGGGGTGGGGGAAGTGGGGAGGGAAAGCATTAGGAGATATACCTAATGTAAATGATGAGTTAATTGGTGCAGCATACCAACATGACACATGTATACATATGTAACAAACCCGCACGTTGTGCACGTGTACCCTAGAACATAAAGTATAATAAAAAAATTAGAAAATTAAAAAAAAATACTGTGCTCTCTAAAACTGTCACCATAATCCCTGCCATGAACCTATCCATTACCTCCAAAAATTTTCTCCTTAACCCTTTGTTATTTTTCTTTCTGTATATCAATTACACCTCAATAAAGTGGGTTTTTTAAAGAAAAGAATATACTCTGTAGCTGTTGAAAACTGAGTATGTGGAGATGTATATTGATATATATATACATATGCATTGCATGAAATGCATTAATTGTGCTTTTTAATAGTCTGTATTTTAATTATTTTCTTTTCTGCATAAATTATCAATTTTTTGAAAATATGTTAAAATTTTCTATTCTAATGAAATATTTATATATTTCTCCTTAGACTTATTTATGATATTTTATGTATTACATACTCATATTTTGAGTCTATGATATACAAATAAATTTGATTTCAATATACTCCAGACTAAGTGAACTTTTTATAACCATGTATATATTCTCTTAATGTCTAGAAAAGTTTGGGAAAAAAAGACTCAGCTGACACCTTGATTTCTTGATTTTTGACTTCTAGCCTCCAGAATTATATGAAAATAAATTTCTGTTTTTAAGCCACCCAAAGTGTGTGACACTTTGTTATCAAGCAAACTAATACGTTATGCATGCCCAATGGTATTTGCTGTAGATGATACAGAACCATTGAAGACTCACAAGGCAGAAAGGTAACCTGATTTAATTTGTGTTTTAAAGCAATCTCTTTGCAGTGAATAAGATTGGGGGGGGGCAATAATCAACACTTTCAAAGGAAAGAAATTCTAACCCAGAAATTCATATCCAGCCAAATTAAGCTTCATAAGCAAAAGAGAAATAATGTCTTTTTCAGACAAGCAAATGCTGAGGCAATTTGCTACCACCAGACCTGCCTTATAAGACCTTCCAAAGGAAGCACGAAATGTGGAAAGAAAAAACTATTACCAGCCACCACAAAACAAACTGAAGTACATAACCAGTGACACTATAAAGCAACCACATAAATAAGTCTGCAAAGTAACCAGCTCACATCATGCTGACAGGATCGAAACCAAACATATCAGTGCTAACCTTAAATATAAATTGTTTAAATGCCTCAATTAAAAGACACACAGTGGCAAACTAGATAAAGAACTAAAACCCTTTGGTATGCTGTCTTCAAGAGACCAATCTCACATCTGATAACATATATAGGCTCAAAATAAAGGCATAGAGAAAAAATCTGCCAAGCAAATGGAAGACAGACAAAGCAGGGGTGGCAATCCTAGTTTCTGACAAAGCAGACTTTAAGCCAACAAAGTTCAAAAAAGACAAGGGCATTACAAAATAGTAAAGGGTTCAATTTAACAAGTAGATATAACTATTCTAAATATATATGCACTGAACATAAGAGAACCCAGACCCATAAAGCAAGTTGTTAAAGACCCTCAAAGAGACTTAGACTTCCACACAATAAAAGTGGGAGACTTTAATACTCCACTGACAATATTAGACAGATCATTGAGACAGAAAATTAACAAAGCTATTCAGGACCTAAACTCAGCACTGAGTCAAATGGACCTGATAGCTATCTACAGAATTGTCCACCCCAAAACAACAGAATATACATTCTTCTCATTGCCACGTGGCACATACTGTAAAGCTGATCACATAATTGGAAGTAAGAACTGAAGTGATAACAAAGAGTCACTCAGAACACAGCACAATTAAATTAGAAATCAAGACTAAGAAATTCACTCAAAACAATTACAAGGAAAATGAATAACCTGCACCTGAATGACTTTTGGGTAAATTGCAAAATTAAGACAGAAATCAAGAAATTCATTGAAACTACTGAGAACAAAGATGCAACAAATCAGAATGTCTGGAACACAGCTAAGGCAGTGTTAAGAGGGAAAGTAACAGCACTAAATGCCCACATCAAAAAGTTAGAAAGATCTCAAGTTAACAATCTGAAATCACAACTAAAAAACCTAGACAACCAAATATAAATCAGTCCCAAAGTTAGAAGAAAAAAAAATAACCAAAATCAGAGCTGAACTGAAAGAGATTGAGGCATGAAAAATCATTCAGAAGATCAATAAATCCAGAAGCTGTACTTTTTTGACAAAATTAATAAAGTATATAGACTGCTAGCTAGACTAATAAAGAAGAAAAGAGAGAAGAACAAATATCCACAGTCAGAAATGACAAGAGGGATATTACTACTGACCTCCCAGAAATGCAAACAACCATCGGAGAATATGAACGTCTTTATCCACATAAACTAGAAAATCTAGAAGAAATAGGTAAATTCCTGGACACATACACCAAGACTAAACCAGGAAGAAATTGAATTCCTGAACAGATCAATATTGGGCTCTCAAATTAAGGAGGTAATAAATAGCCTACCAACTAAAAAAAGCCCAGGACCAAAGGGATTTACAACTAATTTGACCAGATGTAAAGAAGAAGCTGTACCATTCCTACTGAAAGTATCCTGACAATAGAGAGAAGGGATTTCTCTCTCTCATTCTTGCGGCCAGCATCATCCTGACACCAAGGCCTGACAGACATAAAGAAAGAAAAGGAAACTGTATGCCAATGTCCTTGATGAACATTGATGCAAATGTTCTCAACAAAATACTAGCAAATCGAATCTAGCAGCACAGCAAAAAGCTTATCCACCACGACCAAGTAGGCTCTACCCCTGGTATGCAAGGTTGGTTCAACATATGCAAATCAATAAACGTGATTTATTACATAAACAGAACTAAAGACAAAAACCACATGATTATCTCAATAGAAGCAGGAAGGCTTTTGATAAAATTCAACATCCATTCTTGTTAAAAATTCTCAATACACTAGGTATTGAAGGAATATACCTCAAAATAGTAAGAGTCATATATGACAAACCCACAGTCAATATCACAGTGAATGGGCAAAAGCTGGAAGCATTCCCCTTGAAAACAGGCACAGGCACAGGAGAAGAGTGCTCTCTCACCACTCCTATTCAACATAGTATTGAAAATCCTGGCCAGGGTAATCAGGCAAGACAAAAAAATAAAGGCACCCAAATAGGTAGGAAGGAAGTCAAATTATGTCCATTTGCAGATAACAGGATCCTGTATCTAGAAAAACCTATACTATCTTCCCAAAACCTTCCTTTTTTTTTTTTTTTT
>NW_012109452.1:278795-316151 GCF_000951045.1 Mandrillus leucophaeus | reverse complement strand
TAGTTCCCCAAATTAATACTTTTATAATTTCTTATGCCTGTCTTTACTGAATAATCTCTGAACATAAATTGTGAAGATTTCATGGACACTTATCACTTCCCCCATCAATACTCTTGTGATTTCCTATGCCTGTCTTTAATCTCTTAATCCCATCATCTTCATAAGCTGATGATGAATGTCACCTCAGGACCCTGTGATGATTGTGTTAACTGCACAAGTTGTTTAAACAATATGAAATCTGAGCACTTTGAAAAAAGAACAGGGTAACAACGACGTTCAAGCAACAAGTGGGATAACCTTAAAGTCTGGTTGCCTGTGGACCAGGTGCAACAGAGCCATATTTCTCTTCTTTCAAAAGCAAATAGGAGAAATATCACTGAATTCTTTTTCTAAGCAAGGAACAGCCCTGAGAAAGAGAATGCGTGCCTAGGGGTAGGCCTCTGAAATGGCCACTCTGGGAAATTCTGTCTTTTACAGTTGTGGATAAAGGATGAAATAAGCTTCATTCTCTCATAGTGCTCCCAGGCTTATTAGGATGAGGAAATTCCTGCCTAATAAATTTTGGTCAGACTGGTTGTCTGCTCTCAAACCCTGTCTTCTGATAAGATGTTATCCATGACAATGCATGCCCAAAACTTCATTAGCAATTTTAATTTCACCGCGGTCCTGTGATTTCACCCTGCCTCCATTTGCCTTGTGATATTTTACTACCTTGTGAAGCCGGTGACCTCAGTGACCCACACCCTATTCATACATTCCCTCCCCTTTTGAAAATCACTAATAAAAACTTGCTGGTTTTGCAGCTTGGGGGGCATCACTGAACCTGCTGACATGTGATGTCTTCCCCGGACACCCAGCTTTAAAATTTCTCTCTTTTGTACTCTTTCCCTTTATCTCTCAGACTGGCAGACACCTAGGGAAAATAGAAAAGGACCCACACTGAATATTGGGGGCTGGTTTCCCCTGATATCCGGCACACCAGCATGGCTTTTTCTTTTTCCCAAGTGCATGTGGGAACCAGATTCCCTTTGGTAGGTGTGCAGAAACATCACTGGTTTCATTCACAGAAACACTTGTTCCACTCCCTGATGACTGGTGAGTAGTCTGTGTATGGTTCGGTTTAACTATGGGTCACATGGAGTCTAAAAATTATACCTATCTCTTTTATATTAAACTCCGGTTAAAACAGAAAAGGGTTCGAGTGTTCATGGAAAATATGGTCACTCTATTCAGAGCAGGTAAAATTCTGTCCTTGGTTTCCTGAAAAAGGAACCTTAGATGTAGACCTGTTAAAACAGGTAAGAGTTCAAGTAACCATGGAAAATATGGCTACTCTATTCAGGGCGGTGGAAAAATACTGTCCTTGCTTTCCCAAAAAAGGAACCGTATTTGTAAAAGTATGGGATTGTGTTGGTATGACATTCTGGGAACTGGTCTTGACAAGGAATTATGCTCCCGCACTGTTTGGGGTGATTGGACCTTGGTGCGTGCCGTCCTAATACCTCCTCAACCTTCCTCTCCCATACAGCCTTCATTACTTGATCACCCTCTCCCTTTGGCTACTCCTCCCTCACCTAACAATTCTGAAAATTCAATGTCAAACTCTGGTGACTTTGGCTTGATGTTACCCCCTACTTATCTTACTTATTTTCATGAAGAGTCAATACTTGAAGCTCCCGCAGCTGCAACTCACACAGCCCGGGACCATAGATATTATAATTCTTCTCTCTTCAAACCTCCTGTGCCAGCTAATGGCTTCAGGACCAAACTACAATTTACCTATAATTCTCCAAGTCCTCTCCAATCCACTACAGCCCCTCACCCTCCTGTCATTTCGGTTCCTCAACCAGTCTGCGTTGTTATGTACCTCTCAATCCTACCTTTTTAAAAGAATTTAAGGATGCTTGTACTCAGTATGGTCCTTCTTCTCCTTATGTGAAAATCATATTACAAACTTTTTGTACTGAGGTCATTTTGCTCCCTTTAGATTGGGAGCTTTTGGCAAAAAGCTGTTCTAACCCCATCTCAACCAGGTGGGCAGAGGAGGCCCATTTGCAGGCTCAGCTAAATCAGACTAAAGGCATTCTAATTACTCAGGCTCCGCTCAAAGGCTCCAATAGTTTCTCTGATACTTATGCCCAATTAGGCTTTGATGCCCTTACCACAAAACAAGTAACAAAGGTGTGTATAAGAGCTTTCTATAAATTACTCACCACAGGCCCATCTCCTGTTTCTTTTATTACTGTTAAAGGAGCTCAATTGCTTTTACTATCTAATATCATTTTAAACAAAGGAGATAAGACACGTGGCCCTGGAATTGGCTCTGGTGGTGAAAAGGCCGCTTACTGGATTAATGTAATTTCTAAACAATGGCCCACCTTCACCATACACATTCAAGGAAAAAGTTTTGAGGGCCCAGAAAATACTGGGGACAGAAATTAATATTCCACATAACTCTTATAGTGGTCCCAGTCAGCATATATGAAAAACTTGGGGTTTATTCCTGGACTCGGTCTCGGTCTCGGTTCAAAGCATGAAGGGATTACTAAACCCCTCCCAGTTACTGTAAAAGAAAACAGGGCAGGTTTAGGTTATCCTTTTTAGTGTCAGCCGCTTCCATGCCTCCTTATCCTATCCCTTTACAATGGAAATCTGACACACCCATTTGGATTCAGCAATGGCCACTTTCTAAAAAAAAAACTGGAGGCTTTAATTCACTTGGTTTCTGAATAGTTACAACTTGGAAATGGGGAGCCTTCTCTTTCCCCCCTGAAATTCTCCTGTGTTTCTAGTAAAAAAAAAAAAAAAAAAAAAAATCAGACAATTGGCAGATGGTAACCAATTTAAAGGTCATTAATGCTGTAATTAAACATCCAACCCATCATGCCTGCCCCTACTTTAATACCTAAAAAGTGGCCTCTCATAGTTATTGATCTTAAAGATTTTTTCATATTCCTTTACATAAATTGAATTGTAAAACATTTGCGTTTACTGTACCATCTATCAATAATCAGGAGCCTGCAGCTCATTATCAATGGAAAGTACTTCCTCAGGGAATGCTGAATGCCCTACAATCTGGCAACTTTATGTTGGACAAGTGCTTTCACCAGTTCAAGCCCAATATCCCCAGGCCTATATTCTCCATTATATTGATGATATTATAATTGCTGCCCCCACTGATAAAGAATTAATTGACTGTTATGAAATTTTGAGCCGCCATGTTACAGAGGCTGGATTACACATCACTCAGGATAAAATTCAACAGACAACTCCTGTTCAATATTTAGGAATGGTGGTCGATAAGCAATATATTCAACCTCAAAAAGTTCAAATTAGGAGAGATTCTTTGAAAACTTTAAATGACTTCCAAAAACTTTTGGGTAACATTAATTATTTAAGACCTACTTTAGATCCTTGAGGAATCACCATACTGTTTTCCACAATGGTTGAACCAGTTTACAATCCCACCAACAGTGTAAAAGTGTTCCTATTTCTTCACATCCTCTCCAGCACCTGTTGTTTCCTGACTTTTTAATGATTGCCATTCTAACTGGTGTGAGATGGTATCTCATTGTGGTTTTGATTTGCATTTCTCTGATGGCCAGTGATGACGAGCATTTTTTCATGTGTCTGTTGGCTGTATGCATGTCTTCTTTTAAATACCATATGACCCAGCCATCCCATTACTGGGTATATACCCAAAGGATTATAAATCATGCTCCTATAAAGACACATGCACATGTATGGCAAAGACTTAGAATCAGCCCAAAGGTCCATCAGTGACAGACTGGATTAAGAAAATGTGGCACATATACACCATGGAATACTATGCAGCCATAAAAAATGATGAGTTCATGTCCTTTGTAGGGATATGGATGCAGCTGGAAACCATCACTCTCAGCAAACCATCACAAGAACAGAAAACCAAACACCGCATGTTCTCACTCATAGGTGGGAATTGAACAATGAGATTACTTGGAGTCTGGAAGGGGAACATCACACACCGGGACCTATTATGGGGAGGGGGGATGGAGGAGGGATGGCATTGGGAGTTTACCTGATGTACATCATTACCTGATGTAAATGACGAGTTGATGGGTGCTGACAAGTTGATGGGTGCAGCACACCAACATGGCACAAGCATACATATGTAACAAAACTGCACGTTGTGCACATGTACCCTAGAACTTAAAGTACAATAAAAAAGAAAAACAAATATTAATAATAAAAATAAATAAATAAATAGAAATTCCTTTAAAAAAAAAAAAAAGACCTACTTTAGGCATTCTGACCTACGTGCTCTCTAACTTGTTTTCTACGCTGCAGGGAGATTCCAATCTCCACAGTCTCAGGACTTTGACCCCTGAAGCTTCACTAGAACAGGAATTCATACAGGAAACAATCCAGACTGCCCAGTTATCTACAGTACAGCCATTTAATCCTTTTCAGCGTCTGGTTTTTGCTTCATTGCACTCCCCTACTGGACTAATAGTTCAACATAATGATTTAGTGGAGTTTTCTTCCTCATTCTGTGTCAAAACTTTGTCTGTTTATCTGGACCAAATAGCCATCTTAATTGGACAGGCTCAGTGTAAAATACTTCAAATTTCCAGATTTGATCCGAATTTAATTGTAGTTCCCTTAAATTGGCTAGAAGTTCAAACCACCTTTCCACATTCCGTACTATGGCAAATTCACTTGGCTGATTTCGTTGGCATTATTGACAATCATTATCCAAAGAACAAATTGTTTGATTTTATAAAAATGATGTCTTGGGTGGTCGCTCGATTAACCAAAGGTCAGCAAATTTCTGAGGCTGTTACAGTGTTCACTGATGGCTCCAGTAATGGCAATGCTGGTTATGTAGGTCCTACAGACAAGCTTATTTCTACCTCATATACCACCGCTCGAAAGGCAGAGTTAACTGCAGTGAATACTGCCTTACATGATTTCCCCAAACCTTTAAATATTGTCTTTGATTCTACTTAACGTGGGAAAGAGGATATGCTTGTGTTTCACCAGGACATCATCAAACAAAAACCAAAGGGAAAAGATGTCCGTGTTGGAGACTTCCCTCAGATACGGTGAGATCTGTGCCAACTCCTCAGAAGCAGGCATACCAAATCACAATGGGTCTGATTCAGTCCTCCCTGATGGTGATGGAGACCCATCTAACTAATCCCACTTCTAATAACCTTTCTTTTCCTTCTTACAAACCTAAAAATCTCACCATTTCTATTAGCATAAAAATAACATCCCTCTGTTCTCTTCCTCCTTCACCACTAAATCTCACATACACTAGGTTTTATTTAATTACTCTCCTCCTTATGCTTTCTGACTCACCAGTTTCCTCTCACACTGATTTACCTGCTATGCAAAATTATTCTTATTGGGCTTATGTGCCTTTTCCTCCACTTATTCAACCTCTCACCTGGATAGATACTCCTGTGGAAATCTACACTGCCTGGGACATGCAGCTGGTTGTATCCATCTAGAAACTCAAGTCTGGGCTTCTTATCTTCCAGAGACATCAGCTACAGAAAAACTGGGATATTTGGTCTCTGGCCTCTCCCTTTCTCCTTTAAAACAAATGAAAGGGGGAGTAATGGGAGATACCCCATACTTTCAATATAAACCTACAGGAAAACCATGCCCTAAAAATTTTGAGGGTCCATCTAAAACCTTAATTTGGGAGTACTGTGTTAACTCACATGAAGTAATATTAAAGAATGACTCATATGGTTTAGTAGTAGACTGGGCATCCTGGGCATCACAGGGATATTTAAAAAAACAATTGCTCCTCTGATGGAAAAGAATGCCTGGAGGCTACTTATTTTATTTCTTATTGGGAGAATGAGGATCGTCATTCTAGTTTGCATAGGAGGTTCAGCTCATTCTTTCCTTTAAAATGGGAAGATAAAGGCATTACCCCCACCCCCACACCCCTGCTCAAGGCCTTGCATCATACTCCCCTTCTGAGCCCAGAACACCCAGAACATTGGAAATCAGCTATTGCCATGTCTGGACTGCAGGTATGGGAAGGGGAAACTATTCTGTCTGTTGTCCCCACTACCGTCCCCCTCTCTCAGTAACAAAGTAGATCCAGACATTCTTCTTTCCTTACCTCCAATCTGACTTTTCCCATACAGAGTTGTATTAAACCTCCTTACATGCTGTTAGTGGGAAATATCAAAATTCAAAAGAACAATCAAACTGTCCAATGCATTCGTTGTCATTTATACACTTGCATTAACTCCCATTTTGACTCCAAAAAAGCATAATGTTGGTTCGAGCTCGAGAAGGAATCTGTATTCCAGTAACTTTGCCCAGACCTTGAGAATCCTCCCCCTCAATACATTTAATTAATGAAGTGTTGCAGATAATTCTAAAGAGATCTAAGAGATTTGTTTTCAGCTTAATTGCTGTGATCATGGGCCTAATTACAGTCACTGCACTGGCCACCACTGCCGGAATGGTGTTACAGAAATCTATTCAAACGGCTCATTTTGTTAATGATTGGCAAGCCAATTCCACCCAAACGGGAAATTCTCAACAAGTCATTGATCAAAAATTGGCTAATCAAATTAATGATTTAAGACAATCTGTTATTTGTCTTGGAGATTGGGTAGTCAGTCTCGAACATGGCATGCAAATGCAGTGCAATTGGAACACGTTGGATATCTGTATCATCCTGTGTTCCTATAACGAGACTGATCATTCATGGGAAATGGTCAAAAGACACCTTCTGGGTACGGAAGATAATTTATCATTGGACATAACTAAATTAAAGAAACAAATTTTTGAAGCCTCTCTAGCTCACTTATCCATTGTGCCTGGAGCTGAAGCGTTAGATCAGGTGACAGAAAAACTTTATGGACTGAACCCCAAGACTTGGATTAAGTCTATTTGGGGCTCCACTGTAGTAAATTTTGGAATTACGTTTCTCTGTTTAATTGGCTTATCTTTAGTGTGCCGGACCAGTCAAAGAATCCTGCATCAAAATGGAGAGAATGAACAAGTCTTCATCGCCATGGCACTTTATATAGAAAGAAAGGCAGAGCTGCTGTGGGAACTCAGAGACCCTGAACGGAGGGACTGGCTGAAGCCATGATAGAAGAATATAAATTGTGAAAATTTCATGGACATTTATTAGTTCCCCAAATTAATACTTTTATAATTTCTTATGCCTGTCTTTACTGAATAATCTCTGAACATAAATTGTGAAGATTTCATGGACACTTATCATTTCCCCAATCAATACTCTTGTGATTTCCTATGCCTGTCTTTAATCTCTTAATCCCATCATCTTCATAAACTGAGGATGTATGTCGCCTCAGGACCCTGTGATGATTGCGTTAACTGCACAAATTGTTTGTAGAGCATGTGTGTTTGAACAAAATGAAATCTGGGCACTTTAAGAACAGGGTAACAATGATGTTCAGGGAACAAGGGAGATAACCATTAGGTCTGGCTGTCTCAGAGCCAGGCAGAACATAGCCATATTTCTCTTCTTTCAACAGCAAATAGGAGAAATATTGCTGAATTCCTTTTCTCAGCAAGGAACAGTCCTGAGAAAGAGAATGCATGCCTAGGGGTAGGCCTCTGAAATGACCACTCTGGGAACTTCTGTCCTTTACAGTTGTAGATAAGGGATGAAATAAGCCCCAGTCTCCCGTAGCACTCCCAGGCTTATTAGGATGAGGAAATTCCCACCTAATAAATTTTGGTCAGACCGGTTGTGTGCTCTCAAACCCTGTCTCCTGATAATATGTTATCCATGACAATGCGTGCCCAAAACTTCATTAGCAATTTTAATTTCACCATCGTCCTGTGATCTCGCCCTGCCTCCATTTCCTTTGTGATATTTTGTTACCTTGTGAAGCATGTGATCTCTGTGACCCACAACCCATTCGTACAGTCCCTCCCCATTTGAAAATCAGCAATAAAAGCTTGCTGGTTTTGCAGCTTGGGGGTATCACTGAACCTGCTGACGTGTGATGTCTTCTCTGGACACCCATCTTTAAAATTTCTCTCTTCTGTACTCTCTCCCTTTATTTCTCAGACTGACCGACACTTAGGGAAAATAGAAAAGGACTCACGTTGAATTATCGGGGACAGTTTCCCCCAGTAGTTGAATATTGGCCCCCACTCTGTTCTGGCTTGTAGTATTTCTACCAAGAGATCTGCTGTTAGTCTGATGGGCTTCTCTTTGTGGGTAACCCAACCATTCTCTCTGGCTGCGCTTAACATTTTTTCCTTCATTTCAACTTTGTGAATCAGACAATTATGTGCCTTGGAGTTGCTCTTCTTGAGGAGTATCTTTGTGGCATTCTCTGTATTTCCTGAATTTGAATGTTAGCCTGCCTTGCTAGGTTGGGGAAGTTCTCCTGGATCATATTGTGCAGAGTGTTTTCCAATTTGGTTCCATTCTTCCCGTCGCTTTCAGGTACACCAATCAGATGTAGATTTGGTCTTTTCACATAGTTCCTTATTTCTTGGAGGCTTTGTTTATTTCTTTTTACTCTTTTTTTCTCTAAACTTCTGTTATTGCTTCATTTCATTCATTTGATCTTCAGTCATAATGATAAAGGGATCAATTCAACAAGAAGAGCTAAGTATCTTAAACATATATATGCACCCAATACAGGAGCACCCAAATTCAAGAAGCAGGTCCTTAGAGACCTACAAAGAGACTTAGACTCTCACACAATAATAATGGAAGACTTTAACACCCCACTGTGAACATTATACAGATCAATGAGACAGAAAGTTAAAAAGAATATCCAGGAATTGAACTCAGCTCTGCACCAAGCGGACCTAATAGACCTCTAGAGGACTCTCCACCCCAAATCAACAGAATATACATTCTTCTCAGCACCACATCACACTTATTCCAAAATTGACCACATAGTTGGAAGTAAAGCACTCCTCAGTAAATGCAAAAGAACAGAAATTATAGCAAACTGTCTCTCAGACCACAGTACAACCAAACTAGAACTCAGGATTAAGAAACTCACTCAAAACTGCTCAACATCCTGGAAACTGAACAACCTGCTCCTGAATGACTACTGGGTACATAACGAAATGAAGGCAGAAATAAAGATGTTCTTTGAAACCAATGAGAAAAAGACACAACATACCAGAATCTCTGGGACACATTTTAAGAAGCGTGTAGAGGGAAATTTATAGCACTAAATGCCCACAACAGAAAGCAGGAAAGATCTAAAATTGACACCCTAACATCACAATTAAAAGAGCTAGAGAAGTAAGAGCAAATACAAAAGCTAGAAGAAGGCAAGAAATAACTAAGCTCAGAGCAGAACTGAAGGAGATAGAAAAAAAAATAAACCCTTCAAAACTCAGTGAATCCAGGTGCTGGTTTTTTTAAAAGATGAACAAAATTGACAGACTGCTAGCAAGACTAATAAAGAAGAAAAGAGAGAAGAATCAAACAGATGCAATAAAAAAATGATAAAGGGGATATCACCACTGATCCCAAAGAAATACAAAATACCATCAGAGAATACTATAAACACCTCTATGCAAATAAAACTGGAAACTCTAGAAAAAATGGATAAATTCCTGGACATATACACTACCCGAGACTAAACCAGGAGGAAGTTGAATCTCTGAATAGACCAATAGCAGGCTCTGAAATTGAGGCAATAGTTAGTAGCCTACCAACCAAAAAAAAGTCCAAGACCAGACGGATTCACATCCATATTCTACCAGAGGTACAAGGAGGAGCTGGTATCATTCCTTCCGAAACTATTCCAGTCAATAGAAAAAGAGGGAATCCTCCTTAACTCATTTTATGAGGCCAACATCATCCTGATACCAAAGCCTGGCAGAGACACAACAAAAAAAGAGAATTTTAGACAAATTTCCCTGATGAACATCTATGCAAAACTCCTCAATAAAATTCTGGCAAACCGAATCCAGCAGCACATCAAAAAGCTTATCCACCATGATCAAGTGGGCTTCATCACTAGGATGCAAGACTGGTTCAACATACCCAAATCAACAAACGCAATCCAGCATA
Organism: Mandrillus leucophaeus; assembly: GCF_000951045.1. Lineage (NCBI taxonomy): Eukaryota > Metazoa > Chordata > Mammalia > Primates > Cercopithecidae > Mandrillus > Mandrillus leucophaeus. The sequence goes on along the minus strand of NW_012109452.1, from coordinate 306,109 downwards.
TAAACAGAACCAAAGACAAAAACCACATGATTATCTCAATAGACACAGAAAAGGCTTTTGACAAAATTCAACAGCCCTTCATGCTAAAAACTCTCAGTAAATTAGGTATTGATGGAACATATCTCAAAATAATAAGAGTTATTTATGACAAACCCACAGCCAATATCATAGTGAATGGGCAAAAACTGGAAGCATTCCCTTTGAAAACTGGCACAAGACAGGGATGCCCTCTCTCACAACTCCTATTTAACATAGTGTTGGAAGTTCTGGCCAGGGCAATCAGGCAGGAGAAAGAAATAAAGGGTATTCCGTTAAGAAAAGAGGAGTAAAATTGTCCTTGTTTGCAGATGACATGATTGTATATTTAGAAAACCCCAATCGTCTCAGCCTAAAATCTCCTTAAGCTGATGAGCAAGTTCAGCAAAGTCTCCGGATACAAAATCAATGTGCAAAAGTCACAAGCATTCTTATATACCAATAACAGACAAACAGAGAGCCAAATCATGAATGAAATCCCACTTCATTCCTAGGTATGCAACTTTCAAGGGATGTGAAGGACCTCTTCAAGGAGAACTATAAACCACTGCTCAATGAAATAAAAGAAGAAACAAATGGAAGAATATTCCATGCTCATGGATAGGAAGAATCAATATCATGAAAATGGCCATACTGCCTAAGGCAATTTATAGATTCACTGCCATCCCCATCAAGCTACCAATAACTTTCTTCACAGAAGTGGAAAAAACTACTTTATAGTTCATATGGAACGAAAAAAGAACCTGCATTGTCAAGACAATCCTAAGTCAAAAGAACAAAGCTGGAGGCATCACGCTACCTGACTTCAAACTATACTACAAGGCTACAGTAACCAAAATAGCATGGTACTGTTACCAAAACAGAGATATAGAGAAAAGGAACAGAACAGAGCCCTCAGAAATAATACTACACATCTACAACCATCTGATCTTTGACAAACCTGACAAAAACAAGAAATGGGGAAGGATTCCCTGTTTAGTAGATGGTGTTGGGAAAACTGACTAGCCATATGTAGAAATTTGAAACTGGATCCCTTCCTTACATCTTACATAAAAATTAATTGAAGATGGATTAAAGACTTAAATGTTAGAGCTAAAACCATAAACCCCCTAGAAGAAAACCAAGGCAATACCATTCAGGACATAGGCATAGGGAAGGACTTCATGTCTAAAACACCAAAAGCAATGGCAACAAAAGCCAAAATTGACAAATGGGATCTAATTACACTAAAGAGCTTCTGCACAGCAAAAAGAAAAACAAACAAAAGCAAACAAAACAAAAAAAACTACCATCAGAGTGAGCAGGCAACCTAAAGAATGGAATAAAATTTTTACAATCTTCTCACATAACAAAGGGCTAATATCCAGAATCTACAAAGAACTCAAACAAATTTATGAGAAAAAAACAAACAATGCCATCAAAAAGTGGGCAAAGGGTATGAACAGACACTTCTTAAAAGAAGACATTTATGCAGGCAACAGACACATGAAAAAATGCTCATCATCACTCGTCATCAGAGAAATGCAAATCAAAACCACAATGCAATACCATCTCACACCAGTTAGAATGGCAATCATTAAAAAGTTAGGAAACAAGAGGTGCTGGAGAGGATGTGGAGAAATCAGAACACTTTTACACTGTTGGTGGGACTGTAAACTAGTTCAACCATTGTGGAAGACAATGTGGGGATTCCTCAAGGATCTAGAACTAGAAATACCATTTGACACAGCCATCCCATTACTGGGTGTATACCCAAAGGATTATAAATCGCGCTGCTATAAAGACACATGCACAAGTATGTTTATTGTGGCACTATTCACAATAGCAAAGACTTGGAACCAATCCAAATGTCCATCATTGATAGACTGTATTAAGAAAATGTAGCACATATACACCATGGAATACTATGCAGCCATAAAAAAAGCCATAAAAAAAGGATGAGTTCGTGTCCTTTGCAGGGACATGGATGAAACTGCAAAACATCATTGTCAGCAAACTATCACAAGGACAAAAAACCAAACACCACGTGTGTTCACTCATAGGTAGGAATTGAACAATGAGATCACGTGGACACAGGAAGGGGAACATCACACACTGAGGGGAACGGGGTGGGATAGTATTAGGAGATAAACCTAATGTAAATGACGAGTTAATGGGTGCAGCACACCAACATGGCACATGTATACACATGTAACAAACTTGCACGTTGTGCACATGTACCCTAGAACTTAAAGTGTAATTTAAAAAAAAGAGGAACAACACACACTGGGTCCTCTAGGAGGGTGGAGGGTGGGAGGGAAAACAGGATCAGGAAAAATAACCAAAGGGTAGTAGGCTTAATACCTGGGTGATGAAATAATCTGTGCCACAAACCCCCATGAAATAAGCTGACCTACTCAACAAACCTGTACACACTCCCCTGAATTTAAAATAAAAGTTAAAGAAAGTATTGATTGTAGGACACAGGTGACTGGAACTAGGGAAATTTGTTAAGAAGTTATATCAATAGTCAGGTGAATGCCAGATTCAAGGCAATTGCATGGGAAAGGGAGAGGAAGAGTTCATGAGAGTTGTTAAAAAGACAAAATGGCACGATCTAAAACCCAGGTGGAGTTCTAGTTGGAGCAAAGAGAGAGGCTCAATCTATGATGAAACTTAGGTCCCACCCTGGCTTAGGCAACTGAGTGACTTGTTTATAAAGCAAAATGGAAATACAGAGGAACACTGGTCTCCCTATGTGAACTTTAGGGAGGGCTAACTAAATTACAGTGGTTGCATGTTAACATTGACAGCAAGAAGAAAGTAGAGAAGACAGGCATTGGCTCATATTAGTATTATAGTACTTGATGTTCCAGTAAAGGAATGCTGTCAGAGCTGCTGGCAAGGAGCAGCAGCAGGATGTCTTAGATATCCTGATGAATTTATTCACGTTAGTTTCATGGAGAAGAAATGTGCTTCACCCAGGCATACTCAGACGGTCTCTTTCTGGGGGTTTTATGTCTCGGCATTCCATAGAGGCTGAGTGTAGCCAGGGTGGAGCTAAGTACTAACAATCGAGACAGAAATAATGGAAGAGAATGGAGATAAAAATCCTGGCATCATGTCTCAGTTCTGTCATTAACAGGTTTTATAAACTTGAGAGAGCTAGTTGATTTCTCATTGTTCATTTCCTTCACTAGCACACCATAGTAAAAAGGAAATAATTCTTATTAAGATGCTTCATTAGCCAATGAATACTTGAAAGACTCAGGAAAAGTCTCTTGGAGAAAGTGATTTACAAATTAAAAGCTGAAGATTCAGTAAAAATAAGCCAGATGAACAGGCTAAAGGTTGGAGAGGAGGTAAAACATGTTCCAATTACAGGGAACAGCATGTGGAAGGTCCCTAGCCAAAAGAGAAAATAGTCATTTCATGGAACAAAGTAGTGATCTGATATAAATAGGGCATACAGTTTCACAGAGAAGCAATGAGGAAACCTAAATTATAAGCACTTAAATAACTTGATTAAGGTCTCCTAGCTAACAAAGTTCTAATCTGTGAATTGAACGTATCTGCATCTGCATTTTAACTATTAATTATGTACAACCTTCCTACAATGCCACACAAACAGGAGAAGATCATTGCTAATGGTGATACAGGCATAATATTTCTCAGTGTATCTAGAATATTATATGGTGAATAGTCTCTTGAGTTTAAGTTTTTGAAATTATGGTGAGATAATGTTAGAACTGAGAGTCATTAGGTATATAGAATCAGACCACAACAAAAAGGAGGGTAAACTCCAAAATAAATCCATGGATAAACAACTAACCCTTGCTCTCAATCTAGTCCTCTGGAAATATAAACATCATCTCAAAATGAGGTTTGTGGTTGATGTAGATTGGTTGTGTCCCCACTCAAATCTCATCTTGAATTGTAATTCTCATAATCCCCATGTGTCATGGAAGGGACCTGGTGGGAGGAAATTGAATTATGGGGGTGATTATCCCATGCTGCTGTTTTCATGAGAGTGAGTGAGTTCTCAGAAGAGCTGATGATTTTATAAGGGCTCTCCCCCTTTTTACTTGGCATTTCTTCTTGCCACCACCATGTGAAGGACATGTTTACTTCCCCTTCGGCCAAGATTGTAAGTTTCCTGAGGGCACCCCAGCTGTGCTGAACTGTGGGTCAATTAAATCTCTTTCCTTTATTAACTATCCAGTCTCGGGTATGTCTTTAATTCGTGGTGCGAGAATAGACTAAATAAGCTCTGAAAAGACCTATTATTTGCATCTATATTATTAAAAAATCCAAATCAATTCAGTTTTGTAAAGCGTGGATAATGTTATTAAAGTACACTGTCCAAAGACTGGATGAACTGGCTTTGTCCACACCTCTTCCCTAGAACACTCACCCATAAGATTACATTAATTTAAGATCTTCTCCTTGTTCTCTGTATTCTGATGTTTCACTACAAGGCGACAAAGTGTTGAGTTGTTTTTATTTATTCTGCATGTAATTTTGTTGAGATTCCCAAATATGAGACTTGTTGTCTCTGGCAGCCATGAAGGCACATCACTCAGATTTTCCTCCAACAAGACCTGCTGCAGGAGCTCAGCTATGGCCCGCAGTGGCAGGGCAGCTAGCTTAATAGTGCACTTTTATTAGTGGCATTCCCATCTTTATATTATTCCCATCTACTTCCCTGTTGGCCTGCTGGCCTTCCTTGCACCTCCCAAGTATTTACTTGCACTTCAATCTTTGTTCCAGAGTTTTCTCTTGTTATCTCATTTCTACCCAAGGATTTGTTGACTGTGCCTGGAGGTGAGTTTCTGGCCACACTATATTGGAGATACAGAATTTCCACCAAAGAAGATTTTGGAAAAAGTTTCTTTAAGTTAATAGGCCTATGTTTGATCTTGTTTGATCTGTATAAGACAACATGTAGCCATTGCTGTCATTTATATATATAGTAAGGATAATTATAGCATATGTCACTTTGAATATCCTACCTCTTTATGTAAAAAAGTATCGATTCAATTCATTTAAATCTATAACAGAGCTTTTGTTTAAATGTCAATCTACTTAAAAGAAAAAAATTATTATCAAGACATTTTGACATGTACTGTGCTTATCTTTAATCTTTTTGGTAATGATCACCACTCATACTTCCTTAAGAGCCTCAAGAAAACTAATTTTTCATCTTTCATTGTGACTCTGGAAAGGAGACTATTTTGATAATTAAAAATGGGCATACCACCTGTAAATAAATGGTTCTTATACAATTCTAAAGGGATTTAATATTATTTATTGTTTTTAACAACTGTAAAATACACGTATTTCAAAATAAATGTCTCAAATATTACTCTAACCGTATATTTAGAATACAATGTTCTGTGTGCACTACCACAGTTTCTACCATTGACTATGAATAATGTCTGTTTTAATGTATGATAAAACTTTTTCCAGTAGTAAACAAATCAGAAAACATTTGTTACTATGTACAAGGTTCTCTGTTAGGTTTAGTAATCTACATGTGGATCTCCCAAGCCGTCCCAATAGAATGTTTACCATATATTATTTAGCATTCTATCTCTAACACTCTTTTTAGGCAGTTTTTGCTTGTTTGGTCTTTAGAGTCCCATTAAGACATCATTTATAATTAGATAGGAAAGCACACATTGTCCAAATCAAAAGGAAAGTATTCTGCGTTCCTGTTTAACTGCCCATTTAAATTGATGCTGAAGTTTTCAACCGCTATTCACAGACTACAGGGCTCTACCTGAAACTTCAGGATTCCCTAGAAGTTCATTCAGTGCGGACATAGCCACCTCACCTTTCTTTAGGAGCAGAAACTCCAAGATTTAAAAATAATAAAATTCTATGTTGATTTATGATATGAAAAGAAAACTCAAGAAATTATTAATAGCAGATGATTTTCTCAACCTCAAATAAATATTAACCTAAAATAATATAAATATTATATAAAATATATAGAATAATATAAATATTAACCTAAAATAAATATTATACTTAGAGGTAAATGTTTAGACAGTTTCTTAAGAATAAAACAAGAGTGTCTGCTATCACCACTTCCCTTCAAACATGTACTAAAAATTTTAATCAGTACAGCGAGGCTAAAAAAATATATAAAAATTGATGATGGGTGAAAACACAAAACTGCCATTAGAAGTAGATGCATAATTGTCTATGTAGAAAATGCACAATAATTTACACTACTAGAATACTGATGAATACAAAAATTAGATACAAAATCAGAAAATATAGCGTTCAAGACACTATTTACAATAGTGGCCAAACACAAAAGTCTCTAGAAACAAGTTAAACAATGTACAAGGAGAAACATCTTTTTAATATTAAAGACCTCAATTTATGGACTATATCATAAAATGTTAATATTTTAACCATGCATCAACTATCTCTCCTGAAACTGATCTATTACATCAGTACAGTTTAATTCAAAAGTTACATATTGAAGAAGTAATTCTAAGGTATATATCAAAGAACTGAGAAGAGATCAGTGACTCCTAAAGAAGAAAAACAATGTTGGGAGACTTGTCTTTTCAGTTATCAAGAAATTTTATAATAATATAGTGGTTAGGATAGTATAGCACTCATGTAGATATGACATATTGACCAATGAGAAAAAAAAAAAAAAAGTCTAGAAACAACCTACGCATATAAGAAATCTTGATTTATGACAGATTGAAAAATGATTAACATTTCGACACATGATACTGCACCAATTTGTAATCCATATGAAAATTAAAATTAAACTTCTACCCCACATTATAGAGAAAAATTCTGAGTAGATTAAAGTTCTAAGTAAGAAAGACAAATCTACTTAATTTTTAGAACACAATGTAGAATATTTTATGATTCTGAGACGAGATTAACCATAAGAGAAAAAAATCATATTATAGAAAATTCACTTTAAAGCACACTGCAGAGACAACTTTGTGCCACATATATAAGTGACAAATGATTATCATCCAAAATATTTTTAAAACTTTTATGGAAACACTAATACCACAACAGAACAAGTGGATAAAAGAAACAGAATTTTCACAGACGACCAATTACAAATGGTTCATAAATGTGAAAAGATATTCACCATCATTTATAATAAGGAAAAAGTAAATTAAAATTACTATATGATACCATTATATAGTCATTTAGTAACAGTTTTAAAAGTCTGACGATTTCAAGGGATGGCCAGTGGGTGGAGGAAAAGAAACTTTCATGAATTGCTTGTGGGTGTGGTAAATGAGTACAATCATTTTGAAAATAATTTTGTATGATTTTGTAAACTTGAATATATGCATGCCATATGAGCCAGTAATTCCACCCCTACATATATATCCTAAAATATCTCTAGGACTTATATACCTAGGGCCCAGCACAAAAAATGTTGAGAGCTATACTACTAACACTAGAAGAACTGTAAGCAACTCAAATGTCCACACAGCAGTGGTATTTGTGTTGCTACTTCTACGTAATAGCAGTCATTGATTGAAATAAACCATCCTATATGAAATTCACAAATAAGTTCCTAAATGACAAAATTAGGTCATATCTATATATCTATGTAGCAGCAGCTCATTTTTCCAAAGTTCAAAGCAAATAAAATTAATAATCAACTATTTAGGATTTTACTTATAGTTATTTCGCACTAATATAAGTGGGAATGACTGACACTGAGTTCAAGTTAAGGGTTAAGGTGCAAGGAGTGTGACAAGAAAGGAGAAAGATGAGATTTGGAGTGGGTGCAGAGAGTACTTCCAGTATCCTGCTAATGTTCTTATCTTAAACATGGAAATGGGCATAATGATTTATTCTGTTACTCTTCCTAAACCATTGTGTGTGTGTATATACGTATGTATGCACATGCAAGTAGTATACATATGCATATATATGCTTTATACAATCTTTAATATTAAATATTATTTTTATAAAGCATCTATTAATGTTTTTATATAGTATATGTTTCCATACAATCTTATACATCTATGACATATTGTGCAATTTAAAAAACTTTGTAAGCCTGCTACATTATATTGCAACTTTTGAATGTTCCTTGTCCAAGTATATAAAAGACTTCCCAATAATCTAGCATGATCAAAGTATTTTTAATGCTAGTCATGTGTCATTGCTTATTATACATGTTCATTGACTTCAAAAATCAATCTACACATTTTAGTTTACGCCCTACTCATGCTCCAATGTCAGATACTTTTTTTTGAGGCAGTTACTAGAGTGGAATCTTGAAGATGGTAATTTTTTTCTTTACCATTTAAGAATAATGCCCAAACCATTGGTCTCCTATATTGTTAGTCTGGTAAATTTTGCAAGCACTTCAGCTCTGAAAACTACTACTAGAGACTATTATTTTTCCCTCATGATTCCTACTTACATTATTTCTTTTCAGCTATAGCAAGAAGTTTCAAGTATCAACTGGACATTTTTAATGAGTATAGAAAAAATTTTTTTAAATCTTATTCCAAATATATTATATTGAAACTCTCAGCTCTCACAAGCATCAGCTATGTGAGGTAAATACAGCAAAATCTGAATGAAAATAAAGACAGCCATATTGCCTAACTCTTAATTTACTATTTCAAATCAATGTAGCTGGTCACAATATTGGATTAAGAATTCAACATTAATAGAAATAGTCATGGAGAAATCACAGAATACCAATTATTTGCCAATATCATAATCAATATGAATTTATTGAGCTGCTACTATGAAATAGTGTTAGGCATAAAAGAGCAAATATCCACTCCTTGAGGTTTTAATGGCAATCAAAACCATAATTACGTAAGTATAAAAAAACTGCTTCAGTCCAACAAAAATTTATCAGTATAATAATTAGGTGTCAGATTTCAGTTGAATGCAATAATTCCATCTGCTAACACCAAAATAAACACCCTAGATTGACTTGAAATAATATTACTACCATCATCTACCCCTTACTCTTCAGAAAGAGAAGTACAGACCCTGTAATCAGAGTTTCAAGTTAAATAAATTTGCTCTGCATCTATCTGGGCTTCTTTGACACTTGACAAACTGCATGCATGTCCCAATTTAATTTTAGATATTTCACAGCTTTTGTTATGCTTAAAGTAAAAAAAAAATCTCTTTAGACCTGGTTTCTCTTTTATGTAATGTTAAATACATAAAAGAAAAGGATAAACTTTGTAAGGGCAGATAGCCAAAGAATGTGAGATCTCAGTAGGCATTTCTGATTTCAGACCTTGGTACACTCAGGACTATAGTGTTTCTCACCCACCACAATCTCAAGAGCAGTTTTGTTGTCTTCTCCCTTTTCATTGAAGAATGAAAGGAGAAACTTATCAAAGTGATGTTTGTCAGTTACAAGCTAATAAGAAAGTAGAATTTAGTTTTCCATTTTATTTGGGAGGAATGGAGATTGTACAATGTAATAAATCTGTTGATAAAGATATGAACTTTTTGCCTTTTTATTTCCTGGAGGTGGAACTATGCAATTTTGAAGACTCCGATGACATCTGCAGTTAATGATTATTTAAAATATGCTCTCATGAGAAAGTCTGTATCTTTTTAAAATCCTAGTTAGTAGAAATTAATATGCTTTACTTTATATTTTCCTTTTATGTCAATTTGAATGATCATATTTAAGGTATTAATGGAATCTGCCATCTATTGATAAGCTGTTAAGAAAACAGAGTTCAGAATAAATTAACTTATTGCAGTCAGGAGCAGTATGTTCAGCTTCACAGCTCTTAAAACTGAATTACTGAAAATGGAGTATGAACTCAAATTCTCTTTATTGTTCTGTTAAATGACCTTGGTTACATCACACTGAACACATTTTTTCCTTTATCAAAATATCAAACCCTTTAAAGGAATAATTAATAGAATTGTAGATACAGTGCCACTTTATACATAGCTTCAAAAATCGGAGTATCTCATTTGCTTTCATGGGGAAGATATCACTGCGTTGTATCAAAAAAATGCATAAAAGCTCAGCATACAGAGAAAAAGCTGAAGGACATTGCAAACAGAAGCATACTCCAAGAGGTAAAGTTTTGAGACAGAAAATGGCATATGAAGGAAAAGTCTCAACATATAATAGGATTGAATGACTTTTTAACATTCCACTGCTTGCTGACTTCTTGGTTTTTATGCCAAGCAAAAACTCAATGAATCAGAAACACTGTTCAGACACAATATAATTTTTTTTTTTTTTTTTGAGATGGAGTCTCGCTCTGTCGCCCAGGCTGGAGTGCAGTGGTGCAATCTCGCCTGCAAGCTACGCCTCCCGGGTTCATGCCATTCTCCTGCCTCAGCCTCCCAATTAGCTGGGACTACAGGCGCCTGCCACCGCACCTGGCTAATTTTTTGTATTTTTAGTAGAGACGGGGTTTCACTGTGTTAGCCCAGAATCAGATACTATCTTAATCTTTAGTCATTATTTAGTCAATAATCTTTGAGTCATTATTCTCTATGCACAAGGTAGAGATGATCAAATTATGTGTTATGATAGTAGAAAATAAGTATACAAACATGAGATAAAAATGTTTTAAAAAGTAGTATCTAACTTCACATCAATTTAGGATTTTTTTTTTTTTTTAAAAAAGACATTTATTCAGCATCAGGGTCAGACTATTACATTTAGCTATCAACAGCATGGGTGCAAAAAAAGAAAATCTACATTAAAACCTTTGGTTGGAATGCTTTACACTTTGAACAGAACAGAAACTAAAATAACCTGTTATACAATTAGTCACAAATACAGTCCTATTTTTGCCCATACACATGAGTATTTGTCTAAAACATGTCTTCTTTGTAACAGCTAGGCCCTGCCACCGCTGTGCTTGGCTGAGTTCACAAATCTGAAGCTTCCCTATCAATTCTCCGGCCCTCCTCTTCTGCTAAGCTTTGTTCCCTAATTAAAATCTTCTGCCACTGCCATAGCTACTGCTGCTACTGGAACCACCATAGCCGCCTTGATTTTGTGCTTTGGCAAAGTATTGGCCTGCACCACTACAGGGCCCAGAGCTTCCACCTCCAAAGTTTCCTCCCTTCATGGGTCCAGAATTTGAAGACTGATTGTTGTAATTGCCAAAATCATTGTAGCTTCTACCACCTCCAAAATTGCTTCCATCATTACCAAATCCATTATAGCTGTCCCCACTGACACCATATCCACAACCACCATGGCTGCCACCAAAGCCACTATGACCACTGAAGTTTCCTCCACAACCAAAGTTGTCATCTCCACCAAAACCACCTCCATGACCGCCACCAACGTTTCCAGAACCACTTCGCCTCTTTGGCTAGAGGAAGCACTAGCCATCTCTTGCTTTGACAGGACTATCCTAGCTTCACAGTTGTGGCCATTCACAGTGTGGTATTTCTGAATGACAATCTTATCCACGGAGTCATCATCGTCAAAGGTAACAAAGGCAAAGCCCCTTTTCTTGCCACTGCCTTGATCAGTCATGATTTCAATCACTTCAATTTTCCCATACTGTTCAAAATAATCGCATAGTTGATGTTCTTCACTGTCTTCTTTAATGCCACCAACAAATATCTTTTTCACAGATAAGTGGGCACCTGGTCTTCGAGAATCTTCTCTTGAGACAGCTCTCTTTGGTTCCATGACTCTTCTATACACCTTGTGTGGCCTTGCATCCATGGCTGCATCCACCTTCTCCATAGTGGCATAAGTGACAAACCCAAAGCCCCTGGAGTGTTTGGTGTTTGAATCTCTCATTACTGCATAGTCCATGAGCATTCCCCATTGCTCAAAATGGCTCCTCAGGCTCTCGGCTGTTGTTTCAAAGCTCAACTCTCCAATGAAGAGCTTCCTCAGCTGTTTGGGTTCTTTAGGAGACTCTGACTTAGACATAATGGCAGGGTGAAGAGAGACTGTAGCGATGCTTCTTCGGCGGCACCCATGGGCTGATTTAGGAGTTAATGGCAGTTATTGTACAATTTGTCAAAAAGATTGTGATTAGGTTTTCAAATACAGGTATCTATTTTGAGAAGTTTGACCCAATGTCAGATTGATAATAAGTTTAATATATTTAACTTGTAATGAATTGTAGACTCTTTAAATTCCAAGATTGTCAGATTCTCAGGTTTGTTTCAAATAACTTACTGCATAACCATGATCTTCAGCTGCTTTAAGGACAATATAAATTTTTAAATCACATTAAATACTCCATTAGAACTACCTTATATCTCCTTTCTCAAAAATAATTGCTTATTCTGACAGGTACTAATAACAAAAATGAGTGACTGAGGCAAATATCTCAATCAATCAAGGTTTATTAAGCCAGCTTTAGGGCACTGATATATTAATAGTTTAGATACTTGTCCCCCCAGATCTCATGTTGAAATGCAATCCCCAGTGTTGAAGGTGGGACCTGGTGGGTGTAGTTTGGGTCATTGGGGCAGATTCTTCATAGCTTGGTGCTTTTCTCACAAAAGTGAGTGAGTTGTCCTGAGATTTTGCTGTTTAAAAGTGTGTGGTATATTCTCACTTGCTTCCTTTCTTGCTCCCACTCTCACCGTGAGGTATGTTGGGTCCTCCTTTGCCTTCTACCATGATTGTAAGCTTCCTGAGGCTCATGATTGTAAGCCTCCTGAGGCTTCCTCACCAAAAGTAGATGCCAGCATCATGCATCTTGTGTAATCATCGTTGTTGTGAGCCAATTTAATGTATTTTCTTTATAAATTACCCAGTCTCTGATATTTCTTTACAACAATGCAAGAATGGGGCAACAAGGTGTGGTCAGGAAAAACAAAAGCGACAAACATCCAAAGATATTTTTAAGGGGTTTAGTATTTATACATTTACTTAAACAGGGGAAGGCATGTAGGTAGAATGGCAGGTAGGCAGTATGGCAAACGGTTACATTATCGTGAGACTTTAGTTAGTGCCCAGTAAATCTACATTTTGCATAAGATAAGGGGAATGTTTGAAGAAAAAAAATAGTAAAGGAAGAATCAATTATGCAAACATTTCTGGGGAGGTGGGGGAAAGATCAGTCTCCTCTTGTCTTTGTTCTTCACTTGGGAACATAAGCTTGTAATCTACATTATCAGTGTGGAATCTATGGACTTGAAACAGACTTTAGTTTTAGACCTGAGACCTTTTACCTTTCTGTGGAGATCTGGCTAATGCATTATGTTGGTAATAGTTATTCATTTGGAAGAATGTGTTGCATGACTCAGCTTCCAGGCCTAACTTTCATTTTGGCATAAGGAGTTTGGGGGTCTTGAGATTTTTAAAAAAATTTCCTTCAGACACTATAAATAGTATTAATAACAACCATTTGCAGAGTATTGCTTTGTACCAGTACTACTCTATATGCTTTTTGTGAATTAACTTGAAATCTTACAACAACCCTACAAGGGTTATTTTTATTTTACAGATGAGGAAATTCAAACTTAGAGGAGGTAGGTCATTTGGCAAGTTCACAAGACATGGTAGAGATTTTTATTCCACACTTATTCCATGCTCATTCCAAGCATGTTTGGCTATGATGTCCATACCTTCCCTCTGGTCCACACTGCAGTGGTTATAGTCAAGGGTCAGAGAAGAACCCTGAGAAGCAGAAGGAAACCGTGGTTCTAGAATATGCACAAAAACAACTATGCCTGGTGGTTCATGTCATCATTTTTTGCAACACTCTTGGACTAATGTTCAAAATCTTGATTCTCTTTCTTGTTTTGTATTTGGATAGTTCTGTCAGGGGAGTAGATTAAGTGGACTTGTATTTGTTTCTTGCCCACAGAGCAGATTTCTATGTACTCTGACTTGCTGCTATGAGACCAGGTCCACTTGATCTGTTTGCCACTCCCTAGATCATCCTATGTTTCCCCATCAGACTATTGAAAGTAAAAGGCACGTCCCAGTCATCTGTCACTATCAGTCTTAAGGCAGAGGATAAAATATTTCCACAGGGATACCATATACCCAGCTAAAGATAAGGCCCCAGATGTGGGCTTGTGGACTTAGAATTGGTATAGCCATGTAAGCCTTTGTCTCGGTCTTTATGGGAAACCTAGTACAAATGAACTCCTGTTTTATAACTTTGATATTCCAGCAGAGGAAACATTGCCCAATCCTGCTATTGCAGAAGCTCCATCTCTCTATCTCTCACATCCCACCAGTTTCTGGAAATCTCTAACAGGAGATTTCAGGATAATTCTCAAATAAGGAATCATAATAACAGAGTGGGGTCATCCATCATTCCTCTTTTTCTCTTGTAGTTTATTTGCTCCAAAAGTCTCAGGTACTATTGACATTGTTGTTTGCCTCTCAGAGTCACATGTCATGCTGTATCACACTGCTCTAAGACTGATCTTTAAATGCAGATAACATCTGTTTTCTGCCCTCATGATCTGGTACCATTCCCTCAAATACCCCTATCTGCCACCCCCCCTCAACCCGATGTCCTAAATGGAGGTCTGCCTTGCACTCCAAATTTTCACAGAGAATTTAATGCGGTACTCACTCTTGCTGTTACTGCTTGCTCCAATAATACATTGATATAAATGACAGTGGGATCGAGTATCAAAGATAAACATTGATCCAGGGACCCTCTCAAAGTTTTCCACCCAAACCTTCCTCTTGGTCTTCTGGTAATTCATGCCTTCCCTCCAGTTATGTAATGAATCTTTTTTGGTTTGGTTTGAAGCTCTCCAGTATGGAGAAAATACTTAAGTCTTCTTTTCTTTAATTTAGAAACATTAACAATAGTTGCATTTATTGAAAACTAGCCAGAGCTGGCATCATTTTGGTTCCTCCCACAATTTCAGACTTCTTTTCCATAATATGTACATGTTTTTTAGCCTATAAAATGTGCTTCAAACACTGACTTTCAAAACCTTGTGGTAGGTTGAATAATGGACCCCTAAAGATGTCATTGTCCTAATCCGTAGAACCAATAAATATATCACCTTATATTGTAAAAAGGACTTTGCAGAAATGATGAAATTAACAATATTGAAATGAGAATTTTATCCCCAATTATCCTGAGTGGGTCAGATATCATCACAGTGTTGTTATAGAAAAGATGCAGGAGGTATTAGAGTTAGACAGAAGGCAATGTGACAGAACAAAGGGACAGAAAGAAAGATATGAAGAAGCTATGCATTGGAGATGCAGGGAGATGCAGAAAGGAAACCATAAGGCAAGGAATGTAGACAGCCTTCGAAGCTGGAAAGATCAAAGAAACACATTCTCCCCTAGGACCTCCAGAACAAACCAGCCTGTGGACACTTTGACTTTAGCTCAGTGAAACTGATTTTTGTCTTTTGGTCTCCCAAACAGTAAGACAATAAATTTATATTGTTTTTAGGTACTAAATTTGTGATCATTTTTTCCAGCAGCATTAAGATACGAATACACTGCGTCCATCTTCAATCAAACTGCTCCCTCTTTGTTCCAGAAATTCCAAAGCCACTACCATCTCTCAGGCACTGCTTAGCTCTTTGCATACATAATTATAATGCATAAATTTAGTAACAACTACAAAAAGGTATAGCATTTTTAATACAATGAGAAAATAAAGTTTAATCAAGAAACTTAACCTCAAGATCACACAAGAGGTGTTACAACTGGACTCTATTCCCTGATCCATCAATTATTCATAGCCTATGTTCTTAATCACCGTATGAACTGACTGCATCTTCTTTCTTCTTTCCATACATCATTAATGAAGTCTATGTTGGGTTTTTAACCACATTTTAAAATTTAAAATTTACACAGAGGGGATTCTGGATCCCAGGCAGATTTCCTACTAAATACCTCTCATCAAGTGTGTCAAGCCTCCTGCTTGCCTTGGGCCTTACCCCTGAGGTGATGCAATGAAAGTCACATCTATTGTCTCACACACTGGGACACATCCTTCATAGGGTAAGGAGAGGAATAGATGTTTCCTTCTGCTTGTAAAGGAGAAGCAAGAAGTTGTCTCACTACCCTCCTGAAAGGGTCTTCATGGAATACAATGAGCTGGAGCCCTAACTCCAACCCTTTGGGATGTAAATATCTTTCCCCTAGAACCTAGTAGCCCTCTGGTCTTCACTTTGTGTGTCCTACTGATGTCTTTAGGTTCTGTGGGCTTCATCTCTTTTGATATGTAAATAGTTAGGAAGATGGCATTCCACTCTCCCCAGCACTTTAGGGCTTAATCTAGGGACCAAGTCCTGGATGTAACCTTTGGGTTTTCTTGGGGGAGATTAGAGATATTTTATTATTCTTTTGGATCCATCCACTAACTAGAAAAAATGACTACAGATTTAATTCTCATGGTCTAAGAATAGAAAAAGACTTTTCACAAGAACACTGAGGAATCCAAGGAAGTTTTATTTCCCACAGCCTAAAACATACGTCACTGAGTCAAGGATAAGTTGGTAATGGCATTTACAGAGCTTCCAGAATGGTTCACATTTATTTATTGCTATACAATTTAAAAATTGTTTTTCCATCTCATCTTTTGTATTCTGAGAACATAACATTGGGGTTACATAGAGACCATTATACTCACTTTTCAGGGTTGGAAATAGAGTCTGTAATCGTTTCCTGACTACAGTTACCCAGCTACTTAGGACAAGCCTGCACTTGCTCCCAGGCACCAACCTAGGCCCCTTCCCTCTGCTGCAGGCAATAAACTAGGGCTCAGGAGTCCAGGGACATGTGCTGAATCAGAAACACACACACACACACACACACACACACACACACACACACACACACACACACACAAAACCTTGCTCTCCCCTCCTCCACCAATTTGTCTCCTTTTTGGGTTTGGAAGGTGTTCTTTCCCAGAAGGCTCAGATCTTTCCCTAACATGAGATGACAGCCTTTGTTCCTAATGTGGAGTCTAGGTACTCTCCTGCCATTCTGGGGCAATTTGAATTCAAATTTATAGGCTTAGAAAACGTTTAAACCATTATCACACCTGTAAAGAACTGGATCTGCGTTCAATTCAGTAATTATTATCTCTCCATTAAGGTTGGAAAATGAAACCTTTCTCAACTAGACCTTTACACATGTAAAGTACTCAGGCACTCACTTTTTCTTTTTCTTTTTTCCATTGCACAAATTGCTTGAGTTCTAAAAAAGAATCCACTTTACTGTAAGGTAGCTCCCAGCTTCATTAAGAAAAAAAATGCATAATCGGAAAACCATTAACAGCTTAATTTGAATGAGAGCTCTTTTAAAAATATCTATTAAAATTGGAAAAATTTTAAAGATGTAAAATTGAATAATAGATTGGTTGTAGTGAAACAAGATGGATATTTTATATAAAACATGTATTTTAAAGGTGGGGATCTGCCTTTGAAAAAGCATCAAATATGCTTTCTTGAACAAGAGAGAAACAAGGGAAATGCTGCCTAGTGGCAACTGTCCAGTGGACCTGAGCCATGGTCTGTTGTAAAGTCCTACCATCTTGAGTACTCAAGAAAAACAAAAGGTTGAAAAGTATGAAACAAAACTAGGCATGATATTTTTGGAAAGGTTTTATTTTCATGGTTTTCTTCTGTTAAAATACATCGATAAATAAACTCTATTATTCCAAATCATAGAGGAACATTACATAATTAATACAAAACAAAGCATCATGTCTCACAAGGAAGACATAAAATATCCAAAGGATAATTAGAACATTGTTTTTATAGCTTCAACATCAGAAATCTTGACAGTTTTGATCAATAACAACTGACATTCTTCTAAACAGTTACAAAAATAGATGGGACATACATGCATTTATCTTAACAGTGATCTGACTATTGGCTTGGATCCCCACTATTTATTTTTAGCTGCTATCACAATGTCTGGCATGATGTGATCTCTTTCCCACCATTTAATTAATGGAGAACATGTAAAATCCATCATCGTCAAGTTAGATGACAGTAAAGACTGAACTTTGGTTTAACACAAAAATACCTTTCAAAATGACAGTACAGTGAATTACCAAACACATTCATATTTTTCAATATCAGAAAGAACCTTAATAGACAAGCTTTGAAAAATACATATATACATACATATATGAATAATTAGAAGTACCTTCATAAGAAGCAGTTAAACACATTAAACACAGTCCAAGTGCGCCCAGGAGCTAATTGTTTTTCTTCTTTCACTTTGATTCCTCTAAGAATAGATTCCTTTAGGAATTGTTGTGGATATGCTTTCTCTTTCTCTCTAGGTCCGTTAGCGTTGCCACTGTGATGAAAAAATGCTGTTAGTAGGTACTCAGGAAACTGACCCCACAGATCATTTTTCCCACCTTAGATCCTTACCTTCTAGGGTTTTTCAAACGTGATCGTTCCTCCTAGCCCACACTAAGTGGTTATTACTTGTAGGAAAGTTGTTCTGTGTAGCCAAATAAAGCCCCAGGCTCTGGGATGCTATTTAACTAGAAATAGTGGACCTGTGGTCATAACTGTATTATTTGCTTCAAAAAGTGAAACAAGGGTTATACATAGGTTAAAAATCTACATGCATGACCTCACCTAAGGTTCACAGCAAACGTTTTGAAGTAGCTATTATTGTTTTCAGATTTTGTTAAGACTCAGGATACTGACAGGTAGAGCCCAGACATGAACGACTCATGAGGGTCTGACTGGAAAGTCTCTACTTTTCACCAGGGAGAGTTAAGAGTCCCACTGTGCCCCAAATCAGGGGGGTTCACTTTTCAGGTCTGATGCCCATGAGGGAGTGAGACAAACATCCTGAAATAGGTAGGAGGCATTTTAGCATCATTAGCCAAATTCACATAATCTTAGAGAAAGGCACATTTACCCTCACTTATTTCAGTAGGGGTTAGGCCCGGGAATGGAGGGCACTGAAATACTGAAATATCCTCTGGCACCAGAGCAGATTAATAACCTTAATGGCAACTTTAACTGTGAAAATAATAATCACATTTCTAGTCCTTCAACTAACCCCTGGGTTTCCCTTATTTTATTTTTGGGGACCGGATGCCAGTATTTCTGACCAACGGCCCCAGTCGCCTGTGTACATGCAAACTCACCTGTTCAGCATCTGTTGGATGATTTTCTGAACCATGGGTGCTGTGGGGTTGAGACACACTTTCTGCCCATTCTTGAGTGCGGCTCTGCAGAGGGAAGGGAATCTCGTGAGGCAGGAGGTCGGGCTGGGGACAGGGTTGGGGCAGCAGGAGGGTCTGGGACGCGGGCGGTGGCAGCGGTAGCGCAGCGCGGGACTTACATGACTTCGGTTTGGGCGCAGTGGGGTCCAGGGAACGTCACGTTCACATTTCGGATGTTCTTGGGGTGAATTCCCTGCAGGGTCTGCAAGCACTGGCAGTGCAGTTCAGTGACCACGGGTGCTCCTACGGAAGAAGAGACTCGCTGGCTGAGCGGGACTGTTGGCGCGGCGCGTCACCCCAGCCGTGTCTCGCCCCGGGGACCCCAGGGCGCCGGGACCCACCTGCCGCGCGCCGGCAGGTGGCCACCAGGAGCACGAGCAGCAGCAGCGCCACCCGCAGGAGCCAGGGAGGGCCGGGGACAGCGTGGGGTGCGGCGCAGGCCATCAGGCTCAGAAGGCTGGTCGGGCGGCGTGCGAGGAGCAGGGGAACTGACAGGAAGGTGCCTGCAGCCCAGGCTCTGTGGCTGCGCGAGATCGGTGAACCGTTTTAATGCATGGTTGGGGCTGAAAAGTCTGGAACCCCCGGGTCAGAGAAATTCTCGGAGCTCCAGGTCGATCCCGAGTACGGAAAAAAAGAGCTGGCCCTGCCCCCTGGGTGGTGGGTGGTGGGCGGTGGCTGATTACCCACTGGTGCCGCCTCCCCGGTTCGCCTTCCAGAGTGTGGGATATTCGCTTCTGCTCCAAATCCCTGGAAGGGCATTGAGTCCACCTCGCTGGAAATACCGCCTGCGGGGAAGGACCCTGGACAGGGAGGAGAGTAAGAGCTGGGACGGATCCCTGAGAACCACAACAAGGGAGTCACGAACTCTTTAGAAGACAGTGATAACTACTTAGTTAATAGGGTTGGGATGCGGGATTTCAGAGAAATTAAGGAGGGCCTAGAAGGCTAGATTTTGTTTGGCTAGCTATCTTCTAGATATCATATTCTCTATCTAATTAACCTCTCTCTGTATTCGGTCTCTGCTTTTCGGTTTAGCATATTTCACATATATCTGAAACCAATGCTCCCTGTAAAAATACAGCAGCCATCAGGTCAGATTCCAGAGAAGAATGTTCTGCTTGTTCCTTGTGTTGCATACTCTCTAATCACACATGGAATATCTTGTTTACGTTTTCCATTTGGTGGCAACAGATTATCAGTCAAAAGTCGAATTCAGTGTTAGTTTCAGTGGAAGCCCAGGCTGTAACATGACCTCTTTTTTTCCTATCCTGCATAACTTCCTTCTTCCCTCTGAAATATTGGGACTTCCAAAAGTTCCTAGAGATCTCCTTCTCCCCCTACCAGAGGTTCAGATTTGATATATGACATAATGGAATTGGCTATCACTCTGAAGCTGGGCACTGGCTGTCACTCCCATATGTCACAGATTTGATCTATGACATGAGGGACTTGCTGGGTCTGGCAGCCTCATGGACTATTTCTGGTTCTCTGTTTTTGGACGGCACAGCACATGACACTGGGATGTGGGTACCTGGTGTGCAAGCACTCTTCCCACTGAAGCAGCAGATATCCTTTCAGATGAAATACGAACACCAGATCCCACATAGAGGCACGTTCCATTTACTATCAGACTCTCTGGTATTTGATGTTGGACCTGCTTTCTCTGGAAACATAGGCATTGCTGCTTTCTGATCATGAATTTCAGCCTTTTAAACCGACGCCTCTATCACTTTTTCTACAGTTTTAGAGAATTTATTTTGATTCATCATCAGGTTTTAGAGGGCTTTAGTGTGAATCTCCAAGGCAGTTTCAGACCTCTCTGAGAATGGAGTAAAACAGAGAGAAGAGAGGAGAAAGGAATGGCCTCTGCCTAGAGTACAGAGCTCTGCGCAGCCCAGTTCAAGGCATAAGAGCCCTTGCCCCTAGCCAAACACAGGGCAATACAACTTGGCTGCCTGCATTTAGTTGCAGAGCATCACCTGCAGATTATTTAACCTCTGTGTGCTAAACCCAAGGTAGTTATGAGACATGAGTCAACATTTGTAAGAGTCATCATGGATTAAGTGCCGTATAAAAGTTTTTTAAATAAAGAAAATGGAAATAGCTTTTCCCAATGTTGCCTAAACAGAAAATCAACCTGCTATGAATTATTCTATAAAGAAGAAAAGAGGATCTAATAAAAGATTCACTACCTAATTTTTTTACATTTAAAATTTTCTATATCCCTACTGCCACCCAACTGTACTTAACTATACACAGCACCTATAGAGCAGTGTGAGTCCTTAAGAAATCAAAGCAGGTCCTAGAATGAAGCCTATTCATATAAATGCAATTTCAGTGTCCAAAATGTCCTCGTAGCTACTGGTGCTCACAGGGACCTGTGCTGTCATTACAGTAATCTTGGTCAAGGGGTGGAAAGGTGTTCTAGAATGTTGTGTTGCTTTAAAACAGATCCTATCATTAGTATTTCTGTTCCAATCTTTTCTAATTATTTCCTTTCTAACATTTTCCTGATTACTTAAATTCCATGGCAGAAAGGATACAAGAAAAGCCTTGGCCCAATGGAGGACAAAATACAAAGTGCCGTAAATGTCTTCAGCCATTTCAAGCTATCATAAATGCTGCAAACTTCTAAATTAAAAAAAAAAAAAAAGCAAAACACACACACACACACACACACACACAAACTCAAGGCTGCTCTGCCTATGGAACAGCCGTTCTTTCGCTTCTGTATTTCTCCAATAAACTTGCTTTCGCTTAAAAGATAAATTAAAAAATAAACTCAGGAATTTACAAAAAATTAACATGAAATTAAATTTTCCATATCTGACTTTCAGAAAGGAAGATACATCTGTACTTTACTAGGAGATGCACTTAGAGGGGAGGGGGGACATATTTTACTGTTGAGACAGATCCTTTATTTATTTTGTAGCCCCAGTTTCAAACACTTTATCTGTAAAAAGAAGTTTAAATATAAAAACTCCATCTTATTTATTGGAAAAGATGTACAAAATCCATGACTATATTAAAAAATACTTGAGCATGATCCTAAGAGAAAAACCCAGAGAATAAAGAAATTCAAATTTGTATTGGGGGTAAGAAATGACATATAATTTCCAGGTTATAAAGTATGTGACTCACTCATGAATGATTGAAAGGTTGTGTGATTACCCCTTTTATTATTACCCTTTTTGGGGGATTTGATGATAAACCGGCCTAGAAATATGAAAGTGATTCTTTAAAATTTGAAAAATGTAAATGTTTTGTTTTCTAATGGTAGTTGTAATACATGTTCATTGTATAAACTTTATCATAGCAAGGCATGAAGAGTTTTTTTCTCTCTCTAATCTCTCTTCACGTTTCTCTATGAAACCGACTTTAATGGGTCGCTGAAAATTTGCTTGCTTTTCTTCAATAAACATAGGAGTTAATAGCACATCGTAGGTTTACATACTCCCATTGTGGATTATGTACTCTGCAGGAAAGCTGTAAAACCTCATCCCTGTTTGTCTCCAATGACTCTGGTTCATACTAAGCACTCTACAAATATTTGTTGAAATAATGCATAAATGAATGGCTTTGGGCCACTGTTTTAGAATCAAAGTGTCCTGAGGTGAGTACATATGGAAATTGCCCTTGAAGGACTGCAGCATGTCCTTGTTTTTTGTTGCCTTTTTCACCTCTCAGTACCGAATAAAACCTCTCAGTAGACCTAAGTAAACCCAGATGATACAGCTGGGCCAGAGCCAGAGTTTAAATTTTAGAGTAAGAGCTAAGGAAAAGTATCTTACCTGGGACAGTTCATTTCAGAATATGAACCTTAGCTTAGATATCTCTGAAGCTAATTTCTGCCAAGTTCAAAGAACACAGATGGGACCTGCAAAGGCATTCAAAGCCAGAAGACCTGAGCTGCTTAAGTCTGGAACAGAATAGGAGAAATGTCAGAAATTAAACAAGGGAGTTTGTCCCAGATGGAGCTGGAGTATCTGTGCTTGGTTTTTATGGATCATCTGTCTCATGGAGGATGGGAGGAGCCAGCTAATTCAAGGTTCATCATATAGACAGAAAGTGAGAAGATAATAGGTACACTTCCCACACGTTTTTAAATTAATCTATGTGTATAAGACACAGTGATAAATTTAGTAGAAGAGGTAAAGTTGGATAAAGTCCAACTTCTAATGCAAAATTCTATTTAGCCTGTCTACTTTCTTTTGCAATGCTAGATTGTTTATTTTTCTGTTTCTGGCATGATAATCTGATGATATGATCCATCTACAAATACTTAAAATCATTCGGATATCATTGAGAATCATTCAATATATTAGATTTTGTCAGTTTTCTTGGGGGGTAAGGGGGTGGTTATTGGCTTTTAAAAGTGTTTTATACATTGTTTTGCTGCTCCATTTTCCTAAGATCCTTTCCTGAACTATTCAGAACTGGTTATTAATTAAATAAATGATACTATGATCGCATAATGTAAAAAAAATCTGAAATACAGGACTGCCAAAATTGCGAAAGAGTAAGGAAATGAGAAAACTTCTCTTGGAAATAATTACATAATAAATTTGTTTTGGAAATTAAAACATCATTATGACTTGATATTCTGGAAATAACATTTAGGAACCTGAGAGATGAATGTATAAACCACAAATGGAAAAATAGCATACATAGCATAAAAACATAGACTTCAGCTAAGAAAAGTGAATAATCATAAAAACTTGACTTAAATATCCTGCCATAGTATTTTTCAATGTTCCTTATCCTCTAATTTTTTGGTCAGGAATATTTTTGGTTTAATTTTTTTCTTTCTGGGCTCTGTTCATATATTCAGAAGAGACTTCTGAACAACCCTGGTTTCAGAGGGATGACTTTGCTGGTGTGTGATTGAGTTAGTTCATTGATTGATATTTTTGAAGTAGTTAAGGATACTAAAGAAATAGAAGATTTAATTACATACTATGGAAATTATGGTGAAAGTGGAGACACAAGAACTTGGTTGTGTATAATATACCATCTGTATGTTGCACATTAGAGTAAATATCTACTATCAAATAATATTTAGTGAGCATATATTGTAGCATCTGTATATGATTGGACTATGTGAATGGACAGATGAGGGGAACTCTTAATAGAGTCCCTAATAGTTACAAATGTGACTGTAATGAAATGCCAAACAAATCACTTATGAGACAAATGGCATGAGTATATCATAATGTCTATAAACAACTTGGCAAGATCTGTGAGCCTAGCATGGTCAGGAGTTGGGAAAACAGTATTTTTAATGTTCAACCAACTTTCTGTTGGCTGAATGCCTTATCGTCAACACTAGACTGCATCATTACATTGTATTGCTAACTACAGTATTATTCCTCTTCATGTAGTTAATATTTGACAAACATTTTTTAGCTCCTATTCTGTTATGCATTTTTCTGAAACATGGAATGAAGATATGGAGTAGGCTTGGCCCTTACTGGCTGTTTTACAGTAGAAAAACAGTCAGATAAATGAATAATCACAGTGCAATTTAATAGGTATTGTGATAGAGGTAAGTACAAATTGCTTTATTCTTTATTTCCTAATAGTTCCTATGGTCAGCCCTAGAATGAGAAAAGAAAATTAATTCTCCAACACAGTTTATTAGTAAAACTGATTGTTCCAACTCTGCTTGTTGTCTGCCTTGCTTTCAGATTTTATTGCCTATCACCACAAATGCTGGGGCACATGAGAAATTTTGTTAAATGTAATGCACAATTATCAAGTCAAAGTATGCAGGGTATCTATCACCAAAATCAAACACATTTTTATTAAATACAGTCATCCTACTCTGCTCTCAAACATTGAATTTCTTCCATTTGTCTTACCGTATGCTTATACTCTTTAACCCATTTTTTTTTTCATTCTTTCCCTTCCCTCCCTTTCATGCTTCTCAGTATCTCTAATTTATTTTACTTCTCCCTGCCGTCATGTGTTCAAATTTTTAGCTTCTACATATAAATGAGAACAGGCAATATTTGTCTATAAGTGCCTGGTTCATTTCACTTAAGATAATGATCTCCAGTTCCACTCATGTTTCTTTAATTGACATAATTTCATTCTTTTCACGGCTGAATAGTATTCGTATGTATACATATTTGCTTTATTTATTCAACTGTTGATGGGCAATTAGGTTGATTATACATCTTTTCTATTGTGAGCAGTCAGTCCTGTAATAAACATGTAAGTGCTGATATCCTTTTGATATATTGATTTATTTTCCTTTGGGTAGATACCCAGGGGTGGGATTGCTGGATCAAATGGTAATCCTATTTTTAGCTTCGTGAGAAATTTTCATACTGTTTTCCATAGTGACTGTACCAGTTTACATTTCCATGAACAGTGCATAAAAATTCTCTTTTCTCTGATTCTCCCCAACATCTGTCATTTTTTGTCTTTTTGATAATAGCCATTCTGATTGGATTCAGATTATACCTCATTGTGGGTTTGATTTGTGTTTCTCTGATAATTAGTGATGTTGAGTATATTTTCATATACCTGTTGATTATTTGTTTGTCTTCTTTTGAGAAATGAAATGTCTCATTTCCTTTGCCTGCTTTTTTAATGGTTTTTTTCCTGTTAAGTTGTTTTTCTTGTATAGTCTAGATACTAGTCCACTGTTGAAAGACTAGCTTGCAAAGTGTTCTCCCGTTTGACAGGTTGTTTCTTCCCTCTATTTATTACTTCTTTTGCTGTACAGAAGCTTTTTATTTTAATTAAGTGCCATTTATTTATTTTTATTTTTCTTGTCTGTGCTTTTGAAATCTTAGTCATAAATTATTTGCTTAGACCAATGTCCAGGAGAATTTTTCCCAGATTTTCTTCTAATATTTTTATAGTTTCAGGTTTTATAGCTAAGTATTTAATGTTTTTGTGGGGTTTCTTTTGCATATGTTGAGGATTAGGAGTCCACTTTCCCATGGCTATCCAATTTTCCCAGAACTACTTATTGAATAGCACATCCTCCTGCTAATGTAGGTTCTCACCGTCTTTGTTGAAGATCTGTTGGCTGTAAATATGTGGCTTTATTTCTGGGTTCTCTATTCTATTCAATAGGTCTATCTGTCTATTTTTATATGAATACTATGCAGTTTTGATAACTATAATCATGTAATATATTTTGAAGTAAGGTCATCTTATCCCTTTTACTTTGTTCTTTTTGTTCAGGATTGCATTGGCTATTTGGGCTCTGTTTGGGTTTCGTATAAAGTTTAGGTTGTTTTTTCTAAGTCTGTGAATTATTGGGGGAACCTATCCCTGATAATCCAACATGAGTCCTTTTCTATTTTCCCTAAGTGTTGACTGGTCTTAGAAATAAATGGAAAGAGTACAAAAGAGAGAAATTTTAAAGCTGACTGTCCAGGAGAGACATCATTTGTCGGCAGGTTCTGTGATGCCCCAGCAAGTTTTTATTAGTGATTTTCAAACTGGGAGAGAGTGTATGAATAGAGTGTGGGTCACTGAGATCACATGTTTCACAAGGTAATAAAATATCACTAGGAAAATGGAGGCAGGGCGAGATCACAGGATTAGGGCGAAATTAAAATTGCTAGTGAAGTTTCGGGCATGCATTGTCATTGATTACATTTTATGAGGAGACAGCATTTGAGAACAGACAACTAGTATGACCAAAATTTATTAGGTGGGAATTTCCTCATCCTAATGAGGCTGGGAGCACTACCGGAGACTGGGACTTATTTCATCCCTTATCTACAACCATAAAAGACAGACGTCCCTAGAGCAGCCATTTTAGAGGCCTACCCCTAGGCACACATTCTCTTTCTCAGGGTTGTTCCTTGCTGAGAAAAAGAATTCAGCAATATTTCTCCTATTTGCTTTTGAAAGAAGAGAAATATGATTATGTTCTGCCTGCTCTCAGGCAGCCAGACCTAATGGTTATCTCCCTTGTTCCCTGAACATCACTGTTACCCTGTTCTTAAGGTGTCCAGATTTCATATTGTTCAAATGCACATGCTCTACAAACAATTTGTGCAGTTAACGCAATCATCACAGGGTCCTGAGACAACATACATCCTTAGCTTATGAAGATGACAGGATTAAGTAATTAAAGACAGGCATAGGAAATTATAAGAGTATTGATTGGGGAAGTAATAAATGTCCATG
>NW_012109452.1:271722-278745 GCF_000951045.1 Mandrillus leucophaeus | reverse complement strand
GATAAGCAGCCCAGACTCGAGTTTCTAGATGGATACAACCAGCTGTATGTCAGAGGCACAGAGGAGGGTATTTATAACCCATGGTAACATTAAATGCAGTGCCTTCTTCTCCTGGTTAAGCAGGGCAATGGTCATCTGTCTGTCTCTTATACACATCTAGATGTGTATAAGAGACAGGTCCTGAGACAACATACATCCTTAGCTTATGAAGATGACAGGATTAAGAGATTAAAGTAAAGACAGGCATAGGAAATTATAAGAGTATTGATTGGGGAAGTAATAAATGTCCATGAAATCTTCATAATTTATGTTCAGAGACTGCAGTAAACAGGTATAAGAAATTATAAAAAGTGTTAATTTGGGGAATCAATAAATGTCCATGAAATCTTCACAATTTATATTCTTCTGCCATGACTTCAACTGGTCCCTCTGTTCAGGGTCACCATCTTCCTGCAACATCTCTCCCTTTCTTTTTATATAAATGTGCCAGGGTGATGAAGATTTGCTCGTTCTCTCGATTTTGATGCAGGATTCTTTGGTCCGGCACACTAAAGTCAAGCCGATTAAACAGAAAAACATAATTCCAAAATTTACTACAGTGGAACCCCCAATAGACTTAATCCAAGTCGTGGGATTTAGTCCATAAAGATTTTCTGCCACCTCATCTAACACCTCAACTCCAGGCAGAATGGACAAGTGAGCTTGAGAGGCTTCAAAAATTTATTTCTTTAATTTAGTTATGTCCAATGATAAATTATCTTTCCTACCCAGAAGGTGTCCTTTGACCATTTCCCATGAATGATTAGTCTCATTGTAGGAATACAGGGTGATATGGAAATCCAAAGTGTTCCAATCTCACTGCATTTGCATGTGATATTCAAGACTCACTACCTGATATCCAAGCCAAATAACAGACTGTCTTAAATCATTAATTTGATTAGCCAATTTTTGATCACTGCCTTGTTGAGAATTCCACATTTGGGTGGAATTGGCTTGCCAATTGTTGACAAAATGAGCCATTTGAATATATTGGTGTAATGCCATTCCAACAGTGGTGGCCATTGCAGTGACTATAATTAGGCCAATGATCACAACAATTAAAGTGAAAACAAATTTCTTAGATCTTTTTAGAATTCTCCGTAACACTTCATTAATTAAATGTATTGAAGGGGAGGATTCCCAAGGTCTGGGCAAAGTTACCAGAATCCAGATTCCTTCTTGAGCTCAAACCAACATTACACTTTTCCTGGAGTCAAAATGGGAGTTAATACAAGTGTGTAAATGGCAATTAATGCAATGGATAGTTTGATTATTCATCCAAATTTTGATATTTCCCACTAATAGCATCTAAGGAGGCTTAACACAACTCTGTATGGGAACAGTCAGGTTGGAGGTAAGTAAAGCAGAATGTCTGGTTCTACGTTGATACTGAGAGAGGGAAATGGTAGTGGGGACAACAGAGAGAATAGTTTCCCCTTCCCATACTCGCAGCCCAGACATGGCAATAGCCAATTTCCAAAATTTTGAGTGCTCTGGGCTCAGAATGGGGAGTATCATATGAGGTCTCACAGGGATAATGCCTTTATCTTCCCATTTTAAGGGCAGGAATGAGCTGAACCTCCTATGCAAAGTAGAATGATGATTCTCATTCTCCCAATAAGAAATAAAATAAGTAGCCTCTGGGAATTGCCTTCCACTAGAAGAGCAATTTTTTTTAAATAGCCCATTGGTGCCCAGTATATTACTAAACCATACGAGTTATTTTTTAATATTATTGCATGTGAATTAACACAATCCTCCCAAATTAAAGTTTTAGATGGGCCCTCAAACCTTTTAGGGCATGGTTTTCCTGCAGGCTTGTATTGAAAGTAAGGGGTATCTCCCATTACTCGCCCTTTCATGTGTTTTAAAGGAGAAAGGGAGAGGCCAGAGACCAAATGTCCCGGTTCCTCTGTAGTTGATCTCTCTGGAAGATAAGCAGCCCAGACTCGAGTTTCTAGATGGATACAACCAGCTGTATGTCAGAGGCACAGAGGAGGGTATTTATAACCCATGGTAACATTAAATTCAGTGCCTTCTTCTCCTAGTTGAATGGGGCAATGGTCATCTGTAGCTCCAGGAATTCACACGCTATCGTTAGTGTGGATTTCTGCAGGAGCATTTATCCAGGTGAGAGGTTGAATAAGTGGAGGAAAAGGCACATAAGCCCAATAAGAATAATTTTGTGTAACAGGTAAATCAGTGTGAGAGGAAACTGGTGAGTCAGAAAGTATAAGGAGGAGAATAATTAAATAAAACCCATTGTAAAAGAGATTGAGTGCTGAAGGAGGAAGAGAACAGAGGGATGTTATTTTCAAGCTAATAGAAATGGTGAGATTTTTAGGTTTGTAAGGAGAAAAAGAAAGGTAATCAGGAGAAGTGGAATTAGTTAGATGGGTCTCCATTGCCATTAGGGAGAATTGAATCAGACCCATTGTGATTTGGTGTGCCTGCTTCTGAGGAGTTGACACAGATCTCACCACATCTGAGGGAAGTCTCCAACACGGACATCTTTTCCCTTTGGTTTTTGTTTGATGATGTCCTGGTGAAACACAAGCATATCCTTTTTTCCACATTAAGTAGAATCAAAGACAATATTTAAAGGTTTGGGGAAATCCTATAAGGCAGTAATTACAGCAATTAACTCTGCCTTTTGAGTAGAGGTATACGAGGTAGAAATAAGCTTGTCTGTAGGACCTACATAACCAGCATTGCCATTACTGCAGTCATCAGTGAATGCTGTAATGGCCTCAGGAATGGGCCTATCTTTGGTTAATCCAGGGACCACCCAAGATGTCATTTTTATAAAATCAAACAATTTGTTATTTTCATTATGATTATCAATAATGCCAATGAAATCAGTCAAGTGAATTTGCCACAGTATGGAATGTTGAAAGGCAGCTTGAACTTCGAGCCAATTTAAAGGAACTACAATTAAATTCTGATCAAATCTGGAAATTTTAGGTATTATACACCATGCATGTCCAATTACAGTGGACTTTTGGTCCAGAAAAACAGACAAAGTTTTTGACACAGAATCAGGAAGAAAACACCACTCCACTAAATCATTATGTTGAACTATTAGTCCAGTAGGTGAGCATAATGAAGTGAAAACCAGAAGCTGAAAAGACTGAAACGGCTGTACTCTAGATAACTGGGTGGTCTGGATTCTTTCCTCTACAAATTTCAGTTCTAGTGAAGCCTCAGGGGTCAAAGTCCTGGGACTGCATAGATTGGAATCTCTCCACAGCGTAGAAAACAAGTTAGACAGCACATAGGTTGAAATGCCTAAAGTATGTCTTATATAATTAATGTTACCTAAAAATTTTTGGAAGTCATTTAAATTTTTAAAAAATCTCTCCTAATTTGAACATTTTGAGATTGCATACATTGTTTATCGACCACCATTCCTAAATATTGAACAGGAGCGGTCTGTTGAATTTTATCCTGAGTGATGTGTAATCCAGCCTCTGTAACATGGCAGCTCAAAATTTCATAACAGTCAATTAGTCCTTTATCAGTGGGGGCAGCAATTAAAATATAATCAATGTAATGAAGAATATAGGCCTGGGGAAATTGGGCTTGAACTGGTGAAAGCACTTGTCCAACATAAAGATGGCAGATTGTAAGGCTATTCAGCATTCCCTGAGGAAGTATTTTACATTGATAATGAGCTGCAGGCTCCTGATTATTGATAAATGGTACAGTAAAAGCAAATTTTTCAGTCTTATTTATGTAAAGCAATATGAAAAAAACAATCTTTAAGATCAATAACTATGAGAGGCCAATATTTAAGTATTAAAGCAGGGGCAGGCATGCTGGGTTGGATGGCTTCCATAGGTTTAATTACTGTGTTAATGGCCCTTAAATTGGTTACCATCCGCCACTTGCCTGATTTCTTTTTTACTTGAAACACAGCAGAATTTCAGGGGGAAAGAGAACGTTTCACATTTTAAAGTTGTAATTGTTCAGAACCAAGTGAATTAAAGCCTCCAGTTTTTCTTTAGAAAGTGGCCACTCCTGAATCCAAATGGGAGAGGGCCTGGAGAATTATAGGTAAATTGTAGTTTGGTTCTGGAGCTATTAGCTGAGGCAAGAGGTTTGAAGAGAGAAGAATTAGCATATATATAGTCCGGAGCTGTGTGAGTCATGGCCCTGGAGCTTCAAGTACTGGCTCTTCATGAAAAGAAGTAAGATAATTAGTGGGTAACTTAAGCCAAAGTCTTAGGAGTTAGCCTTCAGCATCCTTAGGTGGGGGAGGAGTAGCTGAAGGGAGAGGCTGATCAGATAATGAAGGCTGTGTGGGAGAAGAAAGGTGAGCAGGTATTAGGAGGGCATTTACCAAGGCCCAATCACCCCAGTGACAGGAACATAATTCCTCGTTGAGACCAGTTCCCAGAATGTTGAACCAACACAATCCCATAGTTTTACTTATATGGTTCCTTTTTCAGGAAACCAAGGACAGCATTTTCCCACTGCCCTGAATAGAGAGACCATATTATCCGTGGTTACTTGGACCCTTCCCTGTTTTAACAGGTCTACATCTAAGGTTCCTTTTTCAGGAAACCAAGGACAGAATTTTACCACTGCCCTGAACAGAGTGACCATATTTTCCATGGGCACTTGAACTCTTTTCTGTTTTAACTAGAGTTTAATATAGAAGAGATAAATATAATGTTTATACTCCATGTGACCCATAGTTAACCCAGACCATACACAGACTACTTACCAGTCATCAGGGAATCAAACAAGCGTCTCTGTGGGCCAAACTGCTGATGTTTCCCTGCACCTAACAAAGGGAATTGGGTTCCCACATGCATTTAGGAAAAAAGAAAGACCATGTTGGCTGCCAGATATCAGGGGAACCCACCTTGATAATTCAACATGAGTCCTTTTCTATTTTCCCTAAGTGTCAGCTGGTCTGAGAAATAAAGGGAAAGAGTACAAAAGAGAGAAATTTTAAAGCTGGGTGCCTAGGGGAGACATCACATGTTGGCAGGTTCCGTGATGTCCCACAAGCCTCAAAACCAGCAGGTTTTTATTAGTGATTTTCAAACGGGGAGAGAGTGTACAAATAGAGTGGGTCACAGAGATCACATGATTCACAAGGTAATATAATATCACAAGGAAAATGGAGGCAGGGCAAGATCACGGGACTGGGGTGAAATTAAAATTGCTAATGAAGTTTTGGGCACATATTGTCATTGATAACATCTTATCAGGAGACAGGGTTTGAGAATGGACAACCGGTCTGACCAAAATTTATTAGGTGGGAATTTCCTCATCCTAATAAGCCTAGGAGTGCTACTGGAGACTGGGGCTTATTTCATCCCTTATCTACAACCATAAAAGACAGACGTTTCCAGAGCGGCCATTTCAGAGGCCTACCCCTAGGCATGCATTCTCTTTCTTAGGGCTGTTCCTTGCTGAGAAAAAGAATTCAGCAATATTTCTCCTATTTGCTGTTGAAAGAAGAGAAATATGGCTATGTTCTGCCTGGCTCTCAGGCAGCCAGACCTAATGGTTATCTCCTTTGTTCCCTGAACATCACTGTTACCCTGTTCTTAAGGTGCTCAGATTCCATGTTGTTCAAACACACATGCTCTACAAACAATTTCTGAGTTAACACAATCATCACAGGGTCCTGAGGCAACATACATCCTCAGCTTATGAAGATGACAGGATTAAGTGATTAAAGTAAAGGCAGGAATAGGAAATTATAAGAGTGTTGATTGGGGAAGTAATAAATGTCCATGAAATCTCCACAATTTATGTTCAGAGATTGCAGTAAAGGTAGGCATAAGAAATTATAAAAGTATTAATTTGGGGAACTAAAAAATGTCCATGAAATCTTCACAATTTATGTTCTTCTGCCATGGCTCCAGCAGGTCCCTCTGTTTGGGGTCCCTGACTTCCAGCAACAGTAACA
This sequence comes from Mandrillus leucophaeus, assembly GCF_000951045.1. Taxonomy (NCBI): domain Eukaryota; kingdom Metazoa; phylum Chordata; class Mammalia; order Primates; family Cercopithecidae; genus Mandrillus; species Mandrillus leucophaeus. The sequence continues at coordinate 272,777 of NW_012109452.1, read as the reverse complement.
CTGGTATTTTGATAGGGGCTACATTGAATCTTTAGATTTATTTAAGCAGTATTGTAATTTTAATAATATTAATTCCTCTGATTCATGTGCATGAAATGTCTTTCCATTTGTCTGTGTCATCTTCAATATCTTTCATCAGCATTTTGCAGTTTTCCTTGTAGAGATCTTTCACTTCCTTGTTAAATTTATTACAGGGTAGTTTAATTTTTTGTAGGTATTGTAAATGGGATTGCCATCTTGATTTCATTTTTGGTAGATAAATATTGGTGTATAGAAAGGCTACTGATTTTTGTATTTGATCTTGTATCTTGCAAGTTTACTGAGTTCATTTATCAAATCTAAAGTTTTGTTGATAGAGTCATTAGGTTTTTCTACATATAACGTCATATCATTAGCAAATTGGGACAATTTGCCTTCCTCTTTTCCAATTTGGTTGGCTTTTATTTATTTCTCTTACCCGATTGTCTCTGGCTAGGACTTATATTACTATGTTGCAAAGAAGTGGTGAAAGTGGGCATCTTTGTATTGCTTTAAATCATAGAGAAAAGGCTTTCCACCTTTTTCTAATCAGTATGATGTTAGTTGTGGGTTTAGTATATATGGCATTTATTATTTTGATGTATGTTTCCTCTATTCCTATTTGTTGAGAGTTTTTATTATGATGAGATAGTGCATTTTATCAAATGATTTTTTCTACATTTATTGAGGCAATCATATGTTTTTTGTACTTCATACTGTTGATGTAATATATCACATTTATTGATTTGCATATATTGAACCATCCTTGCATCCATGATATGAATTGAACCTGATTATGATGTATTATCTTTCAGATACAATGTTTTATTTGGTTTGCTAGTATTTTGTTGAGGATTTGATGTCTATATTCTTCAGGGATATTGGCCTGTAGTTTTGACATTAGGGTAATGCTGGTGGCTTAGAATGACTTAGGGTGAATACTCTCCCCTTCAAATTTTTGGAATAGTTTCAGGAGAATTGGTGTTATTTCTTTGTACATTTAGTAGAGTCTTTCTTTTTTTTTTTTTTTTTTTTTT
>NW_012109452.1:173831-271517 GCF_000951045.1 Mandrillus leucophaeus | reverse complement strand
GATTACAGGCATGAGCCACTGTGCCTGGCTGGTAGAATGTTTTTATGATTTTGTATGATTCTGGGCTTTTCTTTATTGGGAGACTTTTTGTTACAGATTCAATCTAGCTACTCATTATTGGTCTGTTCACATTTTCTATTTCTCCCTGATTTAATCTTTGTACATTGTATGTTTTCAAGAATTTTTCCATTTCCTATAGGTTTTCCAGTTTGTTAATCTATAGTGGTTCATAATGATCTTTTGTATTTCTGTGGTATCACTTGTAATGTCTCTTTATTTGCTTATTATTTTGTTTATTCTGATTTTGTCTCCTCTCTTCTTGGATAATCTAGTTAGTGGTTCATCAATTTTGTTTATTTTTTTGAATAACCAACATTTTTTGTTGACCCTTTGCACTTTTGTCTCTATTTCTTTTAGTTCTTTTCTGATTTTTATTATTTCCTTTCCTATGTTAATTTTGGGGTTGGCTTATTCTTGCCTCTCTAGTTCTTTGAGGCATGTTGTTAGATTGTTAGTTTGTAATCTTTCTCTTTCTTTATTTATTTTTTATTTTATTTTAAGTTCAGGGGTACATGTGCAGGTTTGTTATATAGGTAAACTTGTGTCTTAGGGGTTTGTTGTAGAGATTATTTCATCAACCAGATATTAAGCCTAGTACCCATTAGTTATTTTTTCTGATCCTTTTTCTCCTCCCACCCTAACTCCATCTTCCAATAGACCTTAGTGTGTGTTGGTTCCTTATATGTGTCCATGTGTTCTCATCATTTAGCTCCCACTTGTAAGTGAGAATATGTGGTTTTTGATTTTCTGTTCCTGCATTGGTTTGCCAAGGAAAATGGCCTCGAGTTCCATCCATATTCCTGCAAAGTACATAAACTTGTTCTTTATTTTTGCTGCATAGTATTCCATGGTGTATATGTAACAATATTTTCTTTATCCAGTCTACCATTGATGGTCATTTAAGTTGATTCCATATCTTTGCTATTATGAATAGCACTGGAATGAACATATGTGTGCATGTGTCTTTTTAATAGAATGATTTATATTCCCTTGAGTATATACCCAGTAATGTGATTGCTGGGTTACCTGGTATTTTTTCTAATACTCTGTTGAATAGGTGTAGTGAGAGAGGGCATCCTCATCTTGTTTTGATTTAGAAGGGGAATGCTTCCAGCCTTTGCCCATTCAGTGTGATGTTGGCTGTGGCTTTGTCATATATGGCTTTTGTTATTAACATGAGTGGGTATTGAATTTTATCAAATGCCTTTTCTGCAACTATTGAGAAAATCATGTGGTGTTTGTCTTTAGTTCTGATTATGTGATGAATCATATTTATTGATTTGCATATGTTGAACCAACCTTGCATCCCAGGGATAAAGCCTACTTAATTGTGGCAGATAAGCTTTTTGATGTGCTGCTGGGTTTGGTTTGCCAGTATTTTGTTGAGAATTTTTGCATTGATGTTCATCAAGGATATTGGCTTGAAATTTCCTTTTTTGGTTGTTGTTGTATCTCTGCCAGGTTTTGGTATCAGAATGATGCTGGTCTCATGGAATGAATTAAAGAGAAGTCTCTCCTCCACAATTTTTTGGAATTATTTTAGTAGGAAGGGTATCAGCTCTTCTTTGAAAATCTGATGTAATCAGTTGTGAATCTGTCTGACTCTGGGCTTATTTTGGTTGATAGGCTATTTATTATTGCCTCAATTTCAGAGCTTATTATTGATCTGTTCAGGGATTCAATTTCTTTCTGGTTCATACTGGGGAGGGTGTATGCATCCAGGGGTTTATCTATTTCTTCTAGGTTTTCTAGTTTATGTACAAAATGGTGTTCATAATATTATCTGATGGTTGTTTGCCTTTCTGGGGGTCAGTGGTAAAATCTCCCTTCTTGTTTCTGATTGTGTTTATTTGAATCTTCTCTTCTTTCTTCTTTATTGGTTTAGCTAGTCATCTATCTATATGATTAATTTTTTCAAAAACCATTTCCTGAATTTGTTGATATTCTGAATGGTATTTCATGTCTTAATCCCCTTCAGTTCAACTCTGATTTTGGTTATTTCTTGTCTTTTGCCAGCTTTGGGGTTGATTTACTTCCCTAGTTCTTTTAGTTGTGATGTGTGATGTGACATTTTTAAATTAATATTTTTCTAACTTTTTGATGTAGACATTTAGTGCTATAAATTTCCCTCTTAACACTGCCTTGGCTGTGTCCCAGAAATTTTGCTATGTTGTCTCTTTGTTCTTATTAGTTTCAATAAATGTTTCATTTCTGCTTTAATTTTATAACTTACCTGAGAGTCATTCAGGAGCAGATTATTGCATTTTCATGTAAAAGTATAATTTTGAGTGAATTTCTTAGTATTCATTTCTAATTTGATTGCATCATTTATATGGTTTGGCTATGTTGGGACCCAATTTTCACCTTGAACTGTAGTCCTGGTAATCCCCACGTGTCATGGAGGGACTCAACGGGAAGTAACTGAATCATGGGGGTGCATTTTCCTATGCTGTTCTTGTAATAGTGAATAAATCTTACAACATCTGATGATTTTATAAAGGGCAGTTCCTCTGCACACAAGCTCTTGCCTGCTGCCATGTAAGATGTTCCTTTGCTCCCCCTTTGCATTCTGCTATGATTGTGAGGCCTCCCCAGCCATGTGGAACTGTGAGTCCATTAAACATCTTTTTCTTTTTAGCCAGTCTTGGATATATCTTTTTTTTTTTTTTTCTTTTTTGAGATGGAGTCTTGCTCTGTCACCCAGGCTTTAGTGCAGTGGTATGATCTTGGCTCAGTGCAACCTCCACCTCCTGGGTTCAAGCAATTATCCTGCCTCAGCCTCCTGAGTAGCTGATTAAAAACATGCACCACCACACCTGGCAATTTTTTTTTTTTTTTTTTTAAGCAGAGATAGGGTTTTCTCATGTTGTCCAGGCTGGCCTTGAACTCCTGACCTCAAGTGATATGCCCACCTTAGCCTCCCAAAGTGCTGAGATTACAAGTGTAAGCCACTGCACCTGGCCTGGTATGTCTTTTTAGCAGAGTGAGAATAGACTAATACTATAAATCATAACTGTGAGTGAGGCACTGCTGTAAAGATACCTGAAAATGTGGAAGCAACTTTGGAACTGGGTAACAGGCAGAGGTTGGAACAGTTTTGAGGACTCAGAAGAAGACAGGAAAATGTGGGAAAGTTTGGAAATTCCTACAGACTTGGAGGGCTCAGAGGACAGGAAGATGTGGGAAAGTTTGGAATTTCCAAGAGACTTGTTGAATGGCTTTGACCAAAATGCTGGTAGTGATATGGACAATAAAGTCCAGGCTGAGGTGGTCTCAGATGGAGATGAGGAACTTGGGAAGTACAGCAAAGGAGACTCTTGCTGTACAAAGAGACTGGCAAAATTTTGCTCCTATCCTAGAGATTTGTGGAATTTTGAATTTGAGAGACATGATTTAAGGTATCTACTGGAAGAAATTTCTAAGTGGCAAAGTGTTCAAGAGGAAGCAGAGCATAAAAGTTTGGAAAATTTGCGGCCTGACAATGCAATAGAAAACAAAGACTCATTTTCTGAGAAGAAATTCAAGCCAGCTGGAGAAATTTGCATAAGTAACTTTAAACCAAATGCTAATCACCAAAACAATGGGGAAAGTGTCTCCAGGGCATGGCAGAAGGCTTCACAGCAGCCCCTTCCATCACAGGTCTGGAGACCTAGGAGGGGAATATGGTTTCTTGAGCCAGGTCTGGGCACCCCCCACCCTGTGCTGTGTGAAGCTTAGGGATTTGGTTCCTTGTGACAGCCAATCTAGCTGTGGCTAAAAGGGGCCAAGGTACAGCTCGGGCCATGGCTTCAGAGGGTGCAAGCCCCAAGCCTTGGCAACTTCCATGTGGTGTTAGGCCTGTGGTGCACAGAAGTCAAGAAGTGAGGTTTGGGAACCTCCACCTAGATTTCAGAGGATGTATGGAAATATCTGAATGTTCAGGAAGAAATTTGTTGCAGGGACAGGGCCCTCATGAAGAACCTGTGCTATGGCACTATGGAAGGTAAGTGTGGGGTTCGAGCAACCACACAGAATCCCCACTGGGGCACTGCCTAGGGGAGTTGTCAGAAGAGGACCACTGTTCTCCAGACCCCAGAGTGGTAGATCCACTGACAGCATGTGCTGTGTGCCTGAAAAAGCCACAGAAACTCAACACCAGCCCATGAAATCACTGGGAGGGGAGCTGTACCCTGAAAAGTCACAGGGTCAGAGCTGTCCAAGACCATGGGAATCCACCTCTTGAGTCAGTATGACCTAGATGTGAGACATTGAGTCAAGGAGATTATTTTGGAACTTCAAGGTGTAATGACTGCCTTATTGGATTTCAAACTTGTGTGGAGCCTGCAGCTCCTTTATTATGGCCATTTTATCCCATTTCTTGTGATAGTAAATAAGTCTCATGAGATCTGATAGTTTTATAAAGGGAAGTTCACCTGCACACACACTCTTACCTGCTTCCATGTAAGACAAACCTTTGTTCTTGCTTTGCATTCAATCATGATTGTGAGGCTTCTCCAGCCATGTGGAACTGTGAGTCCATGAAACCTCTTTTTCTTTATAAGTTACCCAGTCTTGGGTATGTCTTTATTAGCAGCATGAGAACAGACTATTACAGTGGTGATCCAAGAGATAGTTTGCTTTGATTCCAGCCCTTTTGCATTTGCTGAAGAGTGATTTACTTCCAATTATGTGATTGATTTTAGAGTACGTGCCATGTGGCAATAAGAAGAATGCATATTCTGTTATTTTGAGGTGGATAATTCTGTAGATGTCTATGAGTTCCATTTGATCCAGTACTGAGTTTAGGTCTTGAATATATTTGTTAATTTTCTGTCTCAATCTAATACTGTCAGTGGAGTGTTGAAGTCTCACACTATTATTTTGTGGGAGTCTATGTTTCTTTGTAGATCTCTAAGAATTGCTTTATGAGTCTGGGTCCTTCTGTGTTGGGTGCATATATATTTAGGACAGTTACATCTTCTTGTTGAATTGAATCCTTTACTATTATGTAATGCACTTATTTGTCTTTTTTTATCTTTGTTGGTCTGTTTCATCAGAAATTAGGATTTCTATCCCTGCTTTTTTCTGTTTTCCATTTGCTTGGTAGTGATTATCCATGTCACTGCATGTGAGATGGTTTTCTTGAAAACAGTGTACCAATGGGTCTTGGTTCTTTATTCAGCTCGCCACTGTGCACCTTTTAAGTGGGGAATTTAACTCATTTACATTCAAGTTTAGTGTTGATATGTGTGGATTCGATTCTGTCATCATGTTTTCAGCTGGTTATTATTCAGACTTGTTTATGCCCAGAACAGTTCTTGATGTGGCTGCTTTATAGTGTCACTGGTTTGTATACTTCAGTGTGTTTTTGTAAAGGCTGATAATGGTCTTTTCTTTCCATATTTAGTGCTTCCTTCACATGCCCTTGTAGGGGAGGTCTGGTGGTAATGAATTCCCTCAGAATTTGCTTCTCTGAAAAGAATTTTGTTTCTCCTTCACTTATGAAGTTCAGTTTAGCCAGGTATAAAATTCTGCGTTAAAATTTCTTTTCTTTAAAAACGTTGAATATTGACCCTCAGTCTCTTTTGGCTTGTATGGTTTCTGCTGACATGTCCACTGTTAGTCTGGTGGACTTCCCTTTGTAGTTGATCTGACCTTTCTCTCTAGCTGCTTTGAACATTTTTTGCTTCATTTTGATTTTGAATAATCTGATGATTATGTGTCTTGGAGTTCATCTTTTTGTGAAGTATCTTACTGAGGCATTTCATGAATTTGACTGTTGTCCTCTCTAGCTATGTTGGAGATGTTCTGATGGATTATATCTAGAAATATATTTTTCAAGTTGATTTCATTCTCTCCATCTCTTTAAGGGACATCAATGAGTTCACAGATTGGGTCTCTTTACATAATTCCATATTTCTCAGAGATTTTGTTTGTTCCTTTTCATTATTTTTTCACTATTCTTGTCTGACTCTTATTTCAGAAAGCCAGTCTTCAAGCCCTGAGATTCTTTCCTCTCCTTGGTCTATTATGCTATTAATACTTATGATTGCATTATGAAATTCTTGTAGTGAGTTTTCAGCTCCATCAGATTGGTTACATTCTTTTCTATACTGGTCATTTTTGTTTGTCAGCTCCTGCATTGCTTTATCATGATTTGTAGCTTTCTTGAATTATGTTTCAGCATATTCCTATAGCTCAATGATCTTTCTTCTTAACCATATTCTGAGTTATATTTCTGTTGTTTAAGTCATTTCAGCCTTGTTCAGAACCCTTGCTGGAGAGCTGATACGGTTGTTTAGAGGAAGGAAGGCACTCTGGCTTTTTGAATTTTCAGAGTTCTTGCACTGATTCTTTCTCATATTTGTGAGTTTATCTTACAGTGATGTTGGCTTAAGTGCAGGGCACTGGCAAGCGCAGGTCTGTGTGCCTTCTCTATGCCCTGCAAGTAGAAGTGGTTTCTCAGGGCAGAGAAGGATTTATTGTTCTCTGTGTGGTGTTAGCACAAGAACAGATCACTGGTGGGGCTGGGACTGGCTGTCTCTGTCCTCAGCAAGACTTAGTCTGTAATGGTGGTCACCACTGGGAGGGGTGTGGACCGCAGGTATCCCCGTGCGCTGGCAGGACAAGGAAAGCAAAATCTGCCACCTGCAGGCAGGCACCAGGAAAGCAATGTGGGGACTAGCAATGGATGTGAGGGAAGCTTCAGTATGGGGAGGGAGCATGCAGGCTGGTGTGTGGCTGTAGGGGCTGCTTTGCTGTAGCTCTTCGCTGGTCAGGCATGAGTTTGCCAGTGCAGAAGCTATGGGGTGGGCCTCCAGGGCGTGCAAGGCTTCCCTGCAAGCAGCTATAGTCAGTCAGGGCCCTGGGAGAGGTGCTCAGATTGGACCAGCCCTCTCTGCCATCAGGACTTGACAGTTCCACTAGGGCTAAAGTCTCCTATAGGAGCAAGTCAGGCCTAGAGGGGTGACCATCACTGGCTGTGTTCTGCTACAGATACTCCGGCACCAAACCTTCTGGGCTCCACATCAGCTGACTTGCTGCCCCTACCACTTCTCTAAGCAACTTTTCCTGCCAACTGAAGTGTCTGTGATGGTAAAGTGGTCTCCTCCTACTGGGTTTCCAGACACCTATGGGGAAAGCAGGTTGCTCCTTACCAGTTCAACTCACCCATTCTCCTGGAGCCGTTGGGAGCTAGGAAGGAGTCTGAGTGTGCTGTAGCCCTATGTAGGGTTCCCAGCTTTCTCCCCCTTCAGCCCAGCTTCTGTGTCTTCTTTCCACCCATACTCTGTTCCTTCCTTTTGCAGATTTGTTAGGAGCATGCTAGTCATCTCAGTTCCTCAGTGGGAGCTGTTTGACCCAGCTGCATCTAGTCGGCCATCTTGCCCTCCCAATCACTCCTTTTTAATATAGGCATTTGTTGATATAATCTTGCCTCTTAGCACTGCTTTTGCTATATACCACAGGTTTTGGTATGTTGTATTTCCATCTTCATTTTTTTTCATGGAATTTTTAAATTTTCAAATTTTCATTTTAACTGTTTTCTCTACCCAGTGGTCATTTAGGAGCATGCTGTTTAATTTCCATGTGTTTGTATTATTTCCAGTGTTCTTCTTTGTATTGATTTTCAATTCTATTCCATTTTAATCTGTGAAGATATTTGATATGATTTTGACTTTTAACAATTTGTTGGGATGTATTTTGTGACCTAACATATGTTCCATTCTGGAGAATGTTCCGCGTGCTGATAAAAAGAATGTACTCTGCTACTGTTGGAGAGAGTCTTCTGTAAAGGTCTCTTAGGTTCATATGACATAAAGATAGTTTAAATCCAATATTTATTTTTTGATTCTCCATCTAGATGATCCACGTAATGCTAATATGAGGTGGTAAAGACCCCACTATTATGTTTTCATCCTCTCTTTAGCACTAGTAATATTTGCGTTATGAATCTGTGTGCTCTAGTGTTGCAGATATATATATATATAGTGTTATATATATAGTGATATATATATATATTTAGAATTGTTATATTCTTTCACTGGATTAATTCCTTTGTCATATAATGGTTTTCTTCACTTTTTTTTTTTCTGTTCTTGACTAAAAGTCCATGTTACATAAATATAGCTACTCCTGCTCACTTTTTGTTTCCACTTGTGTGGAATATTTTTTTTCATCTCTTTACTTTAGTCTGTATGTGTCTTTACCAGTAAGGAGATTTTCTTGTAAGTAGTATATAGTTGGATCATGCTTTTAATTACATTCAGCCACTCTATATCTTTTAACAGAAGAATTTAATCCACTTGTGTTCAAGGTTATTATTGATATGTGAGGCCCTGTCAAATTGTTAATTGTTTTCTGGTTGTTTATACATTCTTTGATCCTTTATTTATGTCTTATATATTGTTATTGATGATTTGTTTGGGAAGCATAGGAGACCCAGGGTCACACCATTTTAAAATCATCTCCATCTTAAAATTAGCAAGGCACATTCCTTGTCAAACATGACCGATGGTCATAAGATGCTTATGGCTGATGAAGGAGATTAATAATGCTGTAAGGACAAACTCCTACAACAAGAAAATGTTCAGGTGCCCTGATACTAGCAAGGCACATTCTTTACCAGTCATGACCCATGGTCATAAGATGTTTACGTCTGATGAAATAGCTTAATACTTTCTGTAAGGACAAACTCCTACACCAACAAAATGTCCAGATGCTCTGACACATAAAACAATATAATGCTTTCAACTTGCTGTTGTAAATGTTTTGTGACTGTATATTATCCTGCAACCATATTCATATTCCATCATATCTTTCTTTTCGTAAATGAAGATTTCTGTTCGTAAATGAAGATTGATTCATCCTTTCAATACTCAGTATGGAGAAGAAGTATGATATAGAGAGTTTAGAAGTGCAGTAATTGAAATAATCCAGTTTTACTGTGAGATGCGAGGTCTCCATGAGTCTTGTTTACCTTCTTTTTTCCCTCTAACTTTAAAAGGATCTAAAAAGCCACAGAAGTACTTATGTGAATGGATATAAAACTCACATCTATGACAATATTACCTGCCAAGGAGATCAAATCCATTCAATTAACCTGCCATTTCTCAATGTCAAGGGGGAGGGAAAATATTCTTAAAAAGTTTTAGTTTACGTGATGGCCAAAATGGCTGACTAGAAGCAGTTAGTATGCACTACTTTCACAAAGAGAAGAAAAAGTGGTGAATAAATACTACATCTTCAATTGAAACACCTAGGTGGGCACACTAGGATTCATCAAACAAACAACTCAACCCAAGGAGAACAGAGAGGAGAAAGAATAGATGAATGCCTACCTGACAGTGGCATGGAGCCAGAGGAAGCTCCCCCACCACTGGGAAATGGTGAGAGAGTGAGAAACCCTGGGACACGCACTTGGTCCATAGACCTTTGCAAGTCCTGGTCTCAGGAGATGCCCTTGCGAACTCATCCCACCAAAACCTTCAGACTGATATGCAAAGCTATGGGAGTCTCAGCAGAGCCACTGCTGAGACATAGCCAAAGTACCAAAAGCCTTTGATTCCTAGGCATCCCAGCATTAGTGGCTTCAGCTCTGGCAAAGGGGGAGGTTAGGCTCCTTTATGCACATCCAGGAAAGGAGCCAAATCCAGGGGTTTGAGCAGCAACCATCTACAGGCCTTACTTCCACTGCACCTCACAGGATGATACCCACTGGCCTAGGACTCCAGCCTCCCACCACTGGGGTTCTGAGGCCAGTAGCAGCTCTGAACTTACCCAGGACAGAGCTCGAGGGCAAGGGGGCAGCAACTTTCCTGTCTTGCAGCCCTCACTGTTGTTGCCTGCAGGCTTTGGAGAGCCTCCAGTGACTAGGGACTAGCGCAAACCCCCAGAACAGCACAGTTGTCCCACAGAAAAATGGCCAGACTCCCACATTTATCCTCAGTGGATGGGAGCTCCCAACCTGGGACTCCAACCACTTCCCATCGGGGCTCTCAGGTTAGTAGCAGCTCTGCATTTCCATGGGACAGAGCTCCTAAAGGGAGTGGTAGGCTGCCACCTTTGCTTTCTCACAGCCCTCACTATTGTTGCCTTCAGGCTCCAGAGAGTATGTGGTGAAGAGGGACTGGCACGTAACCCCAGCATAGTGCAGCTGCTTCATCAAAAAGTGGCCAGACTCTTCTACATGCAGGTTCTCATCCCAGCTTCTCCTTAACTGGTGAGGCCTCCTAACCTTAGACTCCAGCATGACCACCCTGCCCCTACTTGAACACTTCAGTTGGAGGCAGCTCAGCATTTCTCTGAGGAGGAAATCTCAGAGTCAACCCACAACCTCTTGGCCATTGCAGCTGCGGTAGTACCATCCTAACCAACCACCTTCGGGCTGGGGAAGGAACAAAGGGCCTAGTCACTTCACTGGCACCTGAGCACTCCACAGCCACCATACTGAGAGGAGTTCAGTCTGTCTTCCCTGTGAGTCCCCAGCACCCTCTCTTCAGCAGGCAGGGCTCCCTGCTCAGGTCCACAATTTAGACGCCCCACAAACAGCTGAGAAAACCCACTGGTAGTGGCTCTGAATTTCCTGGGAAGGGGCTCTAAGAGGCAATCAATGTTCCTTTCTGCCACTGTCACAACAATGTTCTGTCTCTTCTGCTCACAGGCTGGGGAAGAAACAGTGAGCCTCAGGGCTTCACCTAAGCTTACAGTACACCGTAGTCACCATACAGAGAGGAACCCAGTCTCGCCTCCCTGTAAACCCTCAATCCCCACATTCCCAACAAGGGGGGTCCTCAGCTCAGGTTAGCAGTGCAGCCACTTCACCCCCTGCCTGAACACTCCCAGGAACTGTGGCTATATGGTTCTCAGAGGTGGAGCTCCCAGAGGCTACTGAAAGCCCCTCTACCACTGCTGCTGCAGTGGTACTGCCCTTGCCCTGGGAAATGAGCAAAGACCCTTAGTGCTTCATCCACACCTTGAGCAAGCTTTAGTCGCCCTACGGAGAGGTTACTGGTCTGTCTCCCCTCTGTCCCTCCCACCCACTTGTCACAAGGTATGCCTCCCTGGCTTGGGCTCACAGTACAGCTGCCTCAACCCAGGTTGAAGGTTGATCACACTGACTGATAGCAGCTCCACATCTCTCTGAGTGGAGCCCCAAAAGATAAGTGAAAGACTTTTATCACAACCACTGCTAAGTTCCTTTCCCCTGTTACCTCTAAGCTTGGGAGGGAACATAAAGCCTGACATTGCCCCAGAGCTGAGATATGCAGCCCAGGAGTGTTAAATTGTCATCTTGAGCCAGCATTTGAGTAAGAGAGGAGCTCTCACCTTCAGTGTGCTGAGAAGGAGCATGGCTATAGTCAAGAGGAAACACAGAGAAGCCACGTGACTGAGAAAAAGCTTACCTAGTGGCCATTACACTAAGTACCACCTACCAGACTGCAGCCCAAAACTTCAACACCAAAAATAATTTGTTATTATACCTCCCTGTGATATCAATGACAGGAATTCAGCTAAAAATAAAGACCCTGCAAAAAACTTTGGCCCTTTGAAAACATCTAAAAAAAAAAAAGTCTACTAGTGGTCCTCAATTTATACCAAGTTAAAGGTACACCCATCCACACAGATGAGAAAGAACAAATAAAAGAACTCTAGCAACTCAAAAAAGCCAGAGAGTCTTCTTCCCTGCAAATGGCTATACTAGTTTCTGAGCAAGGATTCTTCACTGGGCTGAAATGGTTGAAATGACAAAAATAGAAATCAGATTATGAATAGGAATGAAGATCATCAAGATTTGGGAGACCATTAAAATTCAATACAAAAAAATCTAACAATCACAATAAAATAATACAGGAGCTAATAGATTAAATCATATTTTTAAAAAGATCATCTGATAGAGCTGAAAAATACACTACAAGAATTTTATAATGCAGTCACAAGTATTAGCAGCAGAATAGATCAAGTGGAGGAAAAAATCTCAGAGTTTGAAGGTTGACTCTGAAATAACTCGGCCAGAAATAAAGCAAAAAGAATAAAAAAGAATGAACAAAATATCAGAGTGATATAGAATAATATGAAGAGACCAAATCTATGACTTATTGGTGTCCCGAAAAGAGCCAGAGAGAAAGCAAGAAACTTGGAAAACACATAATCTTGACAGTCTCCAATATCAAAATAAAATTTAAAAAAGTTAAAGGCAGATAGAGAGAGAGGTAAGGTCACCTACAAAGAGAATCCCATCAGGCTAACAGTGGACTTTTCAGCAGAAATTCTACAAGCCAGAAGAGATTGGGAGCCTATATTCAACATTCTTAAAGAAAAAATTTCCAACCAAGAATTTCATATCCAACTAAACTAATCTTCATTAGTGAAAGAGAAATAGGATCCTTTTCAGAGAAGCAATGTTGAGGGAATTCATTACCACCAGACCTGCCTAAGAAGAGGTACTGAAAGATGCTCTAAATACGGAAAGAAAATACTCTTACTAGCCACTACAAAAACACACTTAAGTACACAGACGAGTGACACTATAAAGCAAGCACACAAGTCTGCATAAGAACCAGCTAAAAACATGATGACAGGATCAAATCCATACATATTAACACTAACTTTGAATGTAAATGAGCTAAATGCCCTAATTAAAAGGCACAGAATGGCAAACTGGTTAAAGAACCATGATGTATTGGTATGCTGTCTTCAAGAGACACATCTCACATGCAGTGACACACACAGGTGCAAAATAAAGGCATGAAGAAAAATCTACCAAGCAAATGGAAAACAGAAAAAAGCAGGGGTAGTAATCCTAATTTCAGACAAAATAGAATTTCAACCAACAAAAATCTAAAAAGACAAAGAAGGGTATACATAATGGTAAAAGATTCAATTCAACAAGAAGATGTAACTATCCTAAATATATATGCACCCAACACAAGACCACCCAGATTGATAAAGTTCTTGGAGACCCACAAGGTGACCTAGATTGTCATACAATAATAGTGGGAGACTTCAACAATCCACTTACAGTATTAGAACATTGAGGCAGAGAATTGACAAAGATATTTAGAAGCTGAACTCAACACTTGACCAAACAGACTAAATAGACATCTAGAAAACTCTTCAACCAAAACAATGGAATATGTATTCTTTTCATTGCCACATGGCACATACTCTAAAATCAACTACACAATCAGACATAAAACAACCCTCAACATATTTTAAACACTTGAAACAAAAGAAACAAAACCAACCACATTCTCAGACAATGGCACAATAAAAATAGAAATCAATACAAAGAAAGTCACTCTAAACCAGAAAATTACATGGAAATTAAACAATCTGCTCCTGAATGACTTTGTAGTAAATAATGAAACTGAAGCGAAAATCAAGAAGTTCTTTAATAGTAATGAAAACAAAAATAAAACATACCAGAATATCTGGGGTACAGCTAAGACAGTATTAATAGGGAAATTTATAGCACTAAATGCCTACATCAAAAAGTTAGAAAGATCTCAAACTAGCAACCCAACATTGCAGCCAGAAGAAATACAGAGGCAAGAGCAAATCAACCCCAGTGAGAGCAGAAGACAAGAAATAACCAAAATTAAAGCTGACCTGAAAGAAATTGAGACACAGAAAACCATACAATAGATCAAGAAATCTAGAAGTTTTTTTTTTGAAAACATTAATAAAATAAATACACCACTAGGTAGAGTAATAAAGAAAAGATAGGAGACCCAAATAAATACAATTGGAATTAACAAAAGGTACATTACCACTGACCCTGCAGAAATACAGAAAGAAAAATCATCCACTACTATGAACACCTCTATGCATACAAACTAGAAAATCTAGAAGAAATGGATAAATTCCTGGACACATACACCCTCCCAAGACTAAACCAGGAAAAATGTTAATCCCTGAACATACCAATAATAAGTTCCAAAATCAAATCAGTAACAAAAAGTCAACCAATCAAAAAAAGTCAGGACCCAACAGATTCACAGCAGAATTCTACCATATGTGTAAAGAAGAGCCGTTACCATTTCTACAAAAATTATTCCAAAAATATTGACAAAGGAGCTCCTCTCTAGCTCATTCTATGAGGCCACTATCAGTTGGATACCAAAACCTGACAGAGACACAACAAAAAAAGAAAACTTCAGGTCAATATCTTTGATGAACATTGATACAAAAATCCTCAACAAAATATTGGCAAACCAAATCCAGCAGCACATCAAAAAGCTTATACAACATGATTAAGTAGGCTTTATCCTTGTGATAAAGGATGGGTCAACATATGAAAATCAAATAAATGTGATTCATCACATAAACAGAACTAAAGATAAAACCCACATGATTATTCCAATAGATGCAGAAACAGCTTTTGATAAAATTTAATATCTTTTCATACTAAAAACCCTCAATAAAATAGACATTGAAAGGACATACTTTAAAATAATAATAGCCATCTATGACAAACCCGCAGTCAGCATCACACTGAATGAGCAAAAGCTGGAAGCATTCTCCTTTAAAACAAACACAAAGATGCCCTGTCTTACCACTTTTAGTTAACATAGTATTGACCAGGCAACAGAAAGAATAAAAGGCATCCAAATAGGAAGAAAGAAAGTTAAACTATCCCTGTTTGTAGATGCCATGATTCTGTATCTAGAAAACTTCATAATCTCGGCACAAAATCTCCTTCAGCTGATAAACAGCTTCAGCAAAATCTCAGGATACAAAATCAATTGTGAAAATTATTAACATTCCTGTACATCAACAACAGTCAATCTGAAAGCCAAATCAGGAGTGCAATCCCATTTACAATTGCCACAAAAGAATAAAATACTTAGGAATACTATTAGATCTCTACACTTAGAATTACAAAACTCTGCTCAAAGAAATCAGAGATGGCACAAATGGAAAAACTTTCCATGCTCATTGTTAGGAAGAATCAATATTGTTAAAATGGCTGAACTGCTCAAAGCAATGTACAAATTCAGTGTTATTTCTGTCAAACTACCGATGACTTACTTCATAGAACTAGGAAAAACTATTTTAAAATTTATATAAAAGCTAAAAAGAGCCTGGATAGCCAAGGTAACTGTAAGCAAAAATAATAAAGCTGGAGGTAGCTTGTTGCCTGACTTTAAATTATACTATAAGTCTATGTTAACCAAGACAGTCTGGTACTGGTTTAAAAAACAAAACAAAACATATAGACCAATGGAACAGAATAGAGAGCCAGAAATAGTGCTGCACATCTAAAATCATTGGATCATTGACAAACCTGATAAAACCAAGCAATGGTGAAATGACTCCCTATTCAGTAAGTTGTACTGGGATAATTGGCAAACCATATGCAGAAGATAAAAACTGAACTCCTTCGTTAGACCAGATAGAAAAATCAACTAAAGATGGGTTAAAGACTTAAATATAAAACCTAAAACTATATAAACCCTGGAAGATAAAATTCAATACCATTCAGGAAATAGGAATGGGAAAATATTTGTGACAGACACCAAAAACAATTGCAAGAAAAGCAAAAATTCACAAATGGGATCTAATTAAAATAAAGAGCTTTTGCACAGCAAAGAAACTGTCAACAGAGTAAACAGACATTATACAGAATAGGAGAAAATATTTGCAAACTGTGCATCTGGCAAAGGTCTAATATCCAGAATCTAAAAGGAACTTAAAGAAATTTACTAGCAAAAACCAAACAACCCCCTGAAAAAGCGGATAAATGACATAAACAGACACTTTTCAAAAAAAGATATATATGTGGCTGAAAAGCATATGAAAAAATGCTCAACATCACTAAACATTAGAGAAATGAAAATCAAGCCAACAATATGACACCATCTCACATCAGTTTGAATGACTTTTATTAAAAAGTAAAAAAATAACTTTCATGTTAGACAGCCATGGCGAATACCTTTTTGCATTGTATTACCTGGATTCTTTCAGCCACCTGTATCTAAATGTCAAAATCTCTTGCTAGACTTTGGAAATTTTCATCTATTATTTCATTAAATAGATTTTCTAATCTTTGTTTCTTCACCCTTAGTAATACTGATAATTTGTTTATCTTGTCATGTTATGTTGTCCCAAATGTCACAGAGGCTTTGCTTTTTCTTTTTTATTATTTTTTCTTTACTTTTGTCTGACTGGATTATTTCAAGAGACCTATCTTCAAGTTCTAAGATTCTTTCTTCTGCTTGATCTAGTCTACTGTTGACCCTTTCAAATGTCTTTTGTATTTCCTTTAATGGATTCTTCATTTTTAAACTTTTTATTTGGTTCCTATTGAAAATATCTATCTCTGATAAATTTCTCATTCATATTCTGAATTTTTAAAAGTTTCTTTGTATTATTTTTCAGAATTCTCTTGAATATCACTGAGATTCCCTTAAAATCAATGTTTTTGGCCGGGCATTATGGCTCACACCTCAGTACTTTGGGAGGCTGAGGTGAGTGGATCTCTCAGACTCAGGAGTTTGAGACCAGCATAGGTGACATGGTGAAACCCTACCTCTACAAAAAAAGAAAAAAAAAATTAGCCAAGCATGATGGCACATGCCTGTAGTCCCAGATACTTGGGAGGCTGAGGTGAGAGGATTGCTTGAGTCCAGGAGTTGGAGGTTGCAGTGAGCTGAAATCACACTTCTGTACTCCAGCCCTGGGCAACACGGTGAGATCCTGTCTCAGAAAAAAAAAAAAAAAAAAGAAAAAAAAATCAATATTTTGAAAAAAACAATATTTTGAATTCTTTATTGGGAAATGAAATTTTCTTTTTGATTAACATCTATTGGCCGGGCATGGTGGCTCATGACTGTAATCCCAACACTTTGGGAAGCCAAGGCATGCAGATCCCCTGAGGTCAGGAGTTCAAGACCAGCCTGGCCAACATGGTGAAACCCTGGCCAACATGGTGAAACCCCATCTCTACTAAAAATACAAAAATTAGCTGGGCACAGTGGCACATGCCTGTAGTCCCAGCTGCTGGGGAGGCTGAGACAGGAGAATTGCTTGAATCCAGGAGGTGGAGCTGCAGTGAACAGAGATTATGCCACTGCATTCCAGCCTGGGCAACAGAGTCACACTCCACACTCCATCTCAGGAAAAAAAAAAAAAAAAAAAAAAAAAAAAGATCTATTGCTGGATAATTAATGTGTTCCTTTGGAGGTGTCACATTTTCTTGCTTTTTATGTTTCCAGCATGCCTACCTTGACGTCCACACATGTAGTACAACAGTTCCTTCTTTCTGTTTTGACATTTAGTAGAGGAGGACTTTTTTCTGAAGATGTATCTATGGTATTCAGTGGGTAGGGCATTTTGGCTGTGATTCTGGGTACACAGTAACATAGTCTCTGGGTGATTTATTTGGCTGTAAACAACATTGGTAGTATTTGTGATTTCCTTCATGAGTTAGGGTGCAGTCATTAACGGAGACTGGTGAAATTTTGCTGCGGACTAGTATGTTTTATGGGCCAGTCTTTAGGCCACAGCGGTGGTAGCAGTTGGCTGAGTATGCCTATCTTTATGCCCTAGGGAAGTGGACACTGCTACATGTCTTGGTTTTTACCAGTGTGTTAATTCTTGGGCCTCTAGGCAGCATGCTTGGAGGTCGATAGTGGCAATGGTACATCAGTTGGTGGGCAGGTTCTCAGGCCTCGGGGCAGTTGGCGTGACATGGGCATTCAAAGTAGCACTGGAAAGAAGATTCTCTGGGTCCCTAGCAGTGTGTGTTGATGTTGGCAGTGGCTACAGTGGGCTGGGTGCACCAGTATCCAGGCCCACAGGATATCCATTTGGGAGGTAGGTGCCAGTTGAGGTGGTAGAAGCTAGGAGTTTAGACCACACCCCAGGCCCCTGGAAGAGTTACTTAAGTTCCCAGGGTGGTGGATAGGGTTGGACAGTCTCCGGGACCCCAAGCTATGTGCTTTGGTGAAGAGGTGGGGGTGCGGCTAGGTTGGATAGCTTGTGCTCAGGCACCCTGATTGTGAGAGTAGGCACTAGACATGGCCAGCAAGAGCAGAGCAATTCTCAGGTCCCAGGCAGAGTGTATGGGCAGGGGTAGAAGAAGCTTTGTTGAGGTCTTGCCACTGAAGAGGGTGAGGCATCCCTTTGGTCACATCCTTGTGCTGGCAGATGGGGAACATGCAACCCCTTCAAACCCTAGTCCTTATGGGATTTGCCTCCCCTACCCTGGCTTCAAGAGCCCTCACTCAGCTTGCAACCAAGTCCCAGCAGCAGCTTTCACTCACCTCATGATCCCACCTCAGATCACTCACTTCCTGGCATCAGTTGCTGCCTCTCAGGCCTAGCTCACTTCCTAGCCCTGGCAAGGACAGTGATCCCTACTTGCTCTCCTGTCCCAGCAGTGACAAGCCAAGTTTTGATAATGCTCCAGTCCCAGCACTGCTGAATCCAGGATAGCATGAAGTTGGCAGAAGCTAGTTGCTGTAGCCACTTAGGTCTCAGAAAGAATGTGGAACCTAGTGTGAGCTCTTTCCCTGGAGCAGTTCCATCCTACAGTCTCCTGGCTGGTCTTCATGTTAGTTTCAGGGTTTGGGAGGGTCAAAGGGCTCTCTCATGGCGAGGGTTATACTATTTCACAGTAGGGATATGAACCGCTAGAAGTATATTACTTGCCCCTTCTCTGCGTTAGGAAGTCACTCCCAGCTCCCAGCCTATTCTGGGAAAGGAGGCTGCCTCTCCTTCCTCTCAGCTTTTAGTTTCTCCTGCTACTTCTCTGCTGAATTCCAGCATCATCTCTTGAATAATGTACTCATATTGTCACTGTCTATATACTACTCTGGTTTTTCTAAGTGGAGGAGGCAGGCATAAAATGGTTTTAATTGGCCATCATAAGCAGCCCATCAACATTGTGGTTTTGGTATTTAATTTTCTTTTATTTGTTACTGTAAGTGGAAAATATCATCTTGGTCTATCATGTTAAAATCTTCTTAACTCGTTGTCTGCTTTTGATTGTGATTCTGAGCAGGGGAAGTTCTTGTTGGTTGTGTTCTCAACAGGTTGCTTGCTAGCTCACAGATTGTGGCTGTCACTATTGGAAATCTTATACACTCTGGTGGTGAAACTCCAAGGAAAGGGAATAAAAGTCCTATTTACTTACTAGGTTCCAATTCTGAGTCAGAATTCATGCTGGGTCCTATTATAAGTGTGATGTATTCCTTCCAAGAGCCCTATGAAGTGGACCTTATTGTCCTTATTTTGCAGATAAGGAAACTGAGGAGACTTGGGGTCACACAGAATCAAAGTTGAGATATAACCCAAACTTACTCAAAAGCTCACTGGGCTAATGCCAGCATCTACAGGACTCACAGGGAAAAGAGCCATATGGAGAGAGGGAATAAGCATAAAACAGCTACTTAAGTCCATTAATTGTGAACATGCTTGCTTTTTATCCAAGTCTTCCCAGAAATCAATGTATTTTCAGTCCTCTATTAAGTTTGCATTAGGAAGCAAGTAGAATGTACCTGACTGAAGTAGATGGCTAATGAATATAAATGGTAGCCCCAGGTGAAAAGGACTTAGAATCCCAACAGTCCAGACAACATCCTGTTTGGTGTGACATCTTTACCACAGACGCTATTTTTCATGGGTTTCCCAGAGATTCCAACCCTAAGTCAGGGATGGAGATTGAAATTGAAGGAAAACTACAGACCAGGAGATTTAACTATCCAGTTGGTCCTCAGCATCCTGTTCTTACTGACTCCCCATGCATCTTCTTTGGAGTGTGGGCTCCAATATGGACCATCAGAACCTAACTTTTTAATCAATGGACTAGATTAGTGCTTTTAAACTACACATCATGATCCATCAGTGGGTTATAAAATCATATTATAGAGTTGTGGCCAACATCTTTTAAAAAGTGGAATATGGTAGGATAGGATAGGATAGAAAATAAAATATCAGGATGCATAGTACAAAGCAGGTATAAGTATTGTATTGTAAGCTTGTTTTATGTGCGTGAGTATATACTTATGTAAAGGTGTAGAAAAACATGCATATATTCATATACACATAGACACAGTGAATATAAATATACACAGGACTATATATGTATAAGTTAATGCAATATCACATGAGTTAGCCATTTGTTCTCCAGCCAAGGAAAATATTTTATATTACCCTGGGACATGCTTTCATACTATTAAAATTTGGACAGCAATGCTCCCTAACTAATAGCAATATAATTAAGTAAATTACTAAGTGTTCTTCTTTATGGTGTGTACAAATAAATACTTTATTAAAAGCTAGCAGTTCAACTTGCAAGGATATCAAATGACTAAGATTTTCAAAAATAAAAAATTGAGTGGTGAAATTACAGGTTATGAAAAATATTTTTATTTCATCTATATTTTCTGCTCTTTGCAATAAATAAGAATTGCCTTTTATAAAGAGAAAAATATGAATATATATTTAAAACCAACTAAACCTTCAATGTTTTATACATTACTGAAGAAGCTATTTTTACCACAATCCTTAGAAGAAAAAAATGAAAAATTGCAAAAATGCAGAACAGCTTCCAAGAACAAAATATTCTTTGGTGGTTTTGTTTTATTGATAGAGCCCATGACTAAGCAGTAAGTGTCTAGTTTGTGGACATTTTCTGATGACTGCTTAAACTAACAAGGAGTTTGAGTAAATTTAAACTTTATCACTCCATGACTGTTGAAACAACAGGGAGTTACTGTGTGACTTGAGCTTTTCCCAACAGGAAAGCCATCTTCCCATGCCCTTGCTGATAAACGTGGCAACTTAAAAGTGTTCTCAGTATAGTTAGATCAAGGTAATTCTTAAGCAGTAATTTATGAGGCACCAACATTCCAGCAATGATTGACTTTGGTTCTCATGATCATCTATGAAGTAGCCACTCATAATATCCCTGTTTCACAGATGAGAAAACTACGGCACAGTGGGAAAGTGAGTGTGACACAGTGCAGACTGCCATGCTAAGGACTTTGGATCTTGAATGATTTATGCAGGGTAGTGAAATATTTCTATCTGTGTTTTGAATACATAATATGGGTAGCAGTGCACAAGTTGTATCATAGATGAAAAACACCAAGAGGGTGAAAACTAGTTGAGAGACCTTGCTTCGCTCTCTCTCTCCATAGATATTCCAGCCCTGCAGAACTATGAACTATTGTCCAAACATGCAAATGACCTAATTATCTAGTGTCCTTTTTACACATTATTCATCTGGTGACAGTTCCTGTCTTCCCTTTATCCCCCTGGCAAATTCCTACTCCCCCTTCAAGGGCTAGTTCATGGGACAGTTCGTGTCTGAAGAATTAGCTAACATGCTCCTTGCCTGTGTGAAAGGCAGAACAATGTGAAAGCAAGAACAGGAATTCGGGAGTCAGACTTATCTGCTCAGCCTCTCGCAAGCTGTGTCCTCCCTGAGACTGTCAGCTCATCTCTATATTGGGAATAGTACTCTCTAACTTGCAATGTGGGTGTGGGAATTTTAGATGATATTCTGGCATTTCCTAAGCATCTATAAATTATGTTTGTTCTAATTAGTTTGTCATCCTAAAAACCTAGCCTTTCCACCACCAATGGCACCGTGTTCTATTTTCTCTTACGATTTTTATCCTGTGTCTATGCAAACATTGTCACCTTGGGTAAAATTCACATTAGCTCATGAGCAATGGCTGCAGCTTTCTCACTCCTCAGCTAGACTCTGCCTTCTGACCCATTGTGGTAGGGTGAATAATGTCTCCCACCCTTGAGATCCCCATGCCCTACTCTCTGGAACCTATGAATATGTCATTTAATGTGGCAAAAAAAAAAAAAAGTCTCCACAGATGTATTAAATATCTAGAAATGGAAATGGTTTCTAGATTATCTAAGTGGTTCCAATGTATTCACAAAGCTCCTTATGAGAGGTAGGTAGAGTTAGAGACAGAAAGGTCAGAGGAGAGAGGGGAGATGTGACAATGGAAGCAGAGGTTCAATGATGCAGTTTGAAAATCAGTTGGAGGGGCCATAAGCCAAAGAATGTAGATGCCTCTAGAAGCTGAGAAAGGAAAGGAAATAGATTCTCTTCTAGAGCCTTCAGAAGAAACATAGTTATGATCATACTTTGAGTTTGGCATGTTCAACCCACTTGGGATTTGTAACCCTCTAGAATTGAAAGATAATAAATTTGTATTGTTTAAGCCACTGAGTTTGTGTTAATTTGTTACAGAAGCCATAGATAACTAATATACCAACATTGCAACAACTTCCTTTCTCCCCAGAGTAGAGCAGTGCCTTCCTGAGGGATGAATAAAAACATCAGTATGTAGTACCTCTCCTCGTTTCCAGAATTTGTGGGCATGAAAGCAGAGATTTATTTATTTACTTAATTTTTTAAAAAGCCATCTAGTAATGCATAAGTGCTACTAATATTTATTGGCAAAGGTAATAATAATCGTCCAGGTAAATTGTAGCTATAAAGTACTGCAATCATGTAAATGCATGAATATGTATCAGCCAACATGTAACACCAAGCAAAGCCAGTATTCAAACCTTCCTTCAAAATACTTTTTGCTTAAAATACCGGAATTTTTTTCTTCCATGAAATTATGTGTCAATGCAATTTTTGCACTATTATTAAGAAGTATTTTGACTATACTACAACTTGATTCATTTTGTTTATTTAAAATCATAGGGATAACACAAATATCAGAGGTTCTTTCACAGTTAGATTGAAACTGGAAAAAAAAAAAGTATGTTACAAAGCAAATGCACACACTTAGACAACTAGTAGCTAACTCTCCAAAAGTTTCTTAACTATTTTCTTGTACAGCGGGGCTTGCAGGTCCAAGCAAATTTTCCTCCCATTCTTCAGCGTGGCTCTGGCAAGGAAAAGAGAAGAGATGTGACCTTCAGTTCTTGGGTTTGCAGATGGCATTAAAAAGGAGAAGGATGGGCAGAGGAGGCACGGAGCCGGGGCACTGAGTGATGCAGTGCAAGGACTCACATCAGTTGGGCAGTGGGGCAGTGGGGTCCGGCCTTGATCACCTCCAGGCTGGTGATGTGCCTGGGACGGACCTGGGAGGTGGTCTTCACACACAGGCACTGAAGGTCCCCATCTTCTTCAGCTTCAGCTGAGGGGAAAAGGGAGGGGGTAAGAGAGGAGGAGGGGACGGAATGATGACTCCATGAGTAGCCAGAGGTACTTTAGGGACTTTCTCCACTACCTTCAGCCTTCTTTTCCTTAGCCGTAAATCATACCTGCCTCAGACAGAAGTTGTGCTGACCAGGTGCGAGGTGCAGGTGTAGCGCCTGTCACTGTGCCCGGACAGTCAGCAGGCGCTCGGTTAAGTGTAGCTGCGATCATGATCCTAGAGGACTCCCCAGCCTCAGGGCTTCCCGGACTCCCCCTCGCCGCTGGCGGCCCTCACAGCCTTGCTTCTGCTCTCACCTGTGGCGAAGGCGACCACAACTGGTAGGAGCAGCAACGCCAGAAACAGCAGCACGGGGCGTGAGGGGCAGAACCGGGCTGCGGAGCTCATGTTGCAGCAGAGTTTCCAGCAGGATCTCAGTACGATGGGAAAGTCGGACTGGGTCTCTGTGACCAGTGACTCCTGAGCCTCACCAGGCGCGTTTTATCGCCGGCTGTCCTTCCAGTCCGGAAGCCTGAAGGGGACAGCGAGGAACGGCGGTGCGGAAACTAAGATACTGCTGGGAAGACTTGGGCTCTGGCCAGCCAAGATTACAAAAAAATAAAGGAGAGAGAGAGAGAGAGAGAGAGAGAGGCGGGGGGGAAGGGGGAAAGGGGGAAAGAGGAGGAAAGAGAGAAAGAAAGAGAAAGAAAAGAAAGGAAGAAAGGAAGAAAAGAAAGGAAGAAAGGAAGTAAAGAAAGGAAGAAAGAAAGAAAGAAAAGAAAGAGAGAGAGAAAGAAAAAGAAAGAAAGAGAGAAAGAAAGAGAAAGAAAGAAAGAAAAAGAAAGAAAGGAAGAAAGAAAGAAAAGAAAGAAAGAAAGAAATAAAGAAAGAAAGAAAGAAAGAAAGAAAGAAAGAAAGAAAGAAAGAAAGAAAGAAAGAAGGAAAGAAGAAAGAAAGAAAGAAAGAAAGAGAGAAAGAAAGAAAAGGGCTCTGGGCAGCAGCCTTGGCTGGGACCTCCAACCTCAACTTACATACAAGCACATTTGTAGAGTTAGAAACAGAACTTGAGTCAGAAGAGGAATTTTTTTTGTGTTGTACTAATAATAGAGTTCTCTGTTGTCATCATGCAACTTACACACTAGGCACTTTCAGGACCCTGACAGTTCTGTTTCCTTTCCAACCTCCCAGCTGCAACTACCAATGCTTACTACTGAGTTTGGTGGCTTTGTGTGTGAAAGGTGTGTTATTTGCAATTATTTTCTGCTGCTAATGAGTTTAATTTGTTCTCTAGGCAATGACTCTTCTGAATTTCACCTGAATGTGGAAAAATTCCCTAGTCTCTAGATGGGATTTACCAGGCTCCACCGACAATTACCCAGTATGCTGTGGGACACAAGGTCTGTTTTCCCATACTTGTACTGTTGGAAAAATTGCGGAAGTAATATTTGAATGCATTCTTTTTGTAAAAGCTTAGTGCCTGGCTGTTTCTTCATTGTTTCCATGCTGAATAACTGTCCAGAAGAGAAGACAAGAAGAGTTTGCTAGGCCATGTCTCCCAGTGCCTGCTGTGTTTTCAGCCAGTGCCAGTGACAGGGTGAGATGGGCTGAACTGTTGGCGGGGAGCAGTGATGGTTTCTGCGGGAGGATTCAGGGCATCTGGGAGTTGAATGTGAGAATGATGGAAGGTGAGAGTGGAGGGGATGCAATAGAATCCCACACAGAAAAGGAGAAGAGATCCCTGTGGACTGAAAAAGAATGACTTTGGCCCTTTATTAGGGCAGGGTGCACCCTCAACCCGAAGTCAGAGGTTCTCTGTCACACTGATTAACAGTGGTGAAGGGTGTCAGGAGACCACTGCATGGAAAAGCTGATATTCTAATACATGGTAGGACTGGACTGCTATAGAAATATGCAATTTAATTGTTGAGCTGAGTAGTTTCTTCCTCCTACTCTCCCACCACTTTCCTTTTCAGCTGACTACGACTTATTTATACTTCTGGAGTCGGATTAAGTATCAGTTCCTCAGAGGGGCCTTCCCTGACAACTCTATGCAATCATGTTCTCTTGCCTTTCTATCTTGCAGAACTGTGTTTTTCCTGTTTCTCACAGGTAACACACATGCACACACACGCGCACACACACACACATATTACATAGAGATACATATGTGTGTGTGTGTATGTGTGTATTTCATAGTGTTAAAAATGGTTTTGTTTCATAACTGGAAAACACTATGAAATCAGAGATTATAACATTTGTCACTGTTTCAGTGTACTGGTATAGACTCAATTCAAAGTGCTACCTTAGCAAAGATGATGAGTTGAAAATGATGATGATGAAGTTTTAACATGCTCATGTATCTGCTCCTTCAAGCAATTGAAGCATACATATATTAGCATGTGTAATATATAGTTGCAATTATTTGCCTACTTATCTGCCTGTCCTACCGCATAGTGATCTTTTCAAGTGCAATTCTCTGTGACTTATATACAGTAGTGCAGCACATAACAACATTTAGGTCAATAATAGACTGCGTATATGACAGTGGTCCCTTAAGATTATAATGAAGCTGATAAATTCCTGTTGCCTAGTGATGTGATTCCTACTGCCTCACAGTTGTAAAGTCATAGGAAACAGTGTATTACTGACATGTTTGTGGGATGTTGGTGTAAACAAACCCACTGCACTGCCAGTTCTATAAAGTATATAGCACATACAATTATGTATAGTACACAATACTTGATCAGAATAACAAACAACTATGTTACTAGTTTATGTATTTACTAACTATACCTTTTATTATTATTTTAGAGTATACTCCTTCTACTAGTTATAGAAAAAACATTAACTGTGAAACAGTCTCAGACAGATCCTTCAGGAAGTATGAGTTGTTATCTTCTGTCTGTTATCATAGGAGATGGCAGCTCCATGCGTATTATTGCCCATGAAGAACTTCTAGTGGGATAAAACAGGGAGTTGGAAGATAGTGATACTGATGATCCTGACTCCATGTAGGCCTAGGCTGATATGAGTTTTTGTATCTTAATTTTAACAGAAAAGTGTGAAAAATAAAAAATACAAAAGAAAACAAAAAACAATTAGCCAGGCTCTATGGCTCACAGGTGTAATGCCAGCCTGAGAGGCTGGGGCAGGGGGATCACTTGAGACTAGGAGTTCAAAAGCAGCCTGGGAACCAAATGAGTCCCCTTCTCAATAACAGTTTTTAAAAATTAGCTGGGCATGATGGTGCACATCTGTAGTGAAGATCAAGGAAGATCACTTGAGCCCAAGAGTTTGAGGCTGTAGTGAGCTGTGATCATGTCACTGCACTACAGTGTAGGTGACAGAGAAAGACCTCATCTCTAAAATAAATGAATAAATAAATAAATAGAAAACAAGCTTATAGAATGACGATATAAAGAAAAAACATTTTTGTACAGTTGTACAATGCGTTTAAAGTGTTATTACAAAAGTCAAAACGTTTAAAAATTAAAAAGTTTAAAAATAAAAAATTACGGTAATCTAAGGTTAATTTGTTGAAGAAAAAATATTTTTATAAATTTAGTGTAGCCTAAGTGTACAGTGTTTACAAAGCCTAAAGAAGTGTACAGTCATGTCCCAGGCACTCACGTTCACTCACCACTCACATTCCGTCTCATCCGGAGAAACTTGCAGTCCTACAAACTCCATTTGTGGTAACTGTTCTATACAGGTGTATGATTTTACTCTTTTATACCATATTTTTACTATATCTTTCTACATTTACATATGTTTAGATACACAAATACTTACCATTGTGTTACAACTTCCTATGGTATTCACCACAGTAAAATGCTGTGCAGTTTTCTAGCCTAAGAGCAATAGGCTATACTATATAGCCTAGGCTTGTAGTAGGCTATACCATTTAGGTTTGTGTAAGCACACTCTATGATGTTCACACAATGATAAAATCACCTAATGATGCATTTCTCAGAATGTGTCCCAATTGTTGAGCAAAACATGACTGTATTTATGAACATCCTGTATCCAACACAATCACTGTTGCAGAACATTTTGTAATTCATACATGTTTATTAACCTGAGACTTGAAGCCCCTTCTGAGTTAGCAGCAGAGAGAATGAAGGGGAAGGATGATTTTGCATATGGATGGGCAACACGCTAGGTTTGTACAATTGTACACCCAGATTTTAATGTTTGCAGTGTAAAGGAATCCAGGTGGCACTGAGTGGCAACTAAATTACTCTTTCCCTGCATGTAAACAGAATAACTCAATACATGCACACAAAAACAGAAGACATCTGCATCTCAGGAGGTATAAACATGGTGTCATCACTGTGCCATGTCTCAGGAGCTGGTCTTGTCAAGTTTCAGTGGGAAACCACCAGACATAATGAGTGAGATGCCTGATATCCTATAATTATTATAGTATATACAATATGCTATTTATGTATCAAGTTGTATTATGTATGTGAATAATACTACGTTATATGTAATGTAATCTCTTCATTAGAGAAAGAAGAGTTGAGGAAAGCACTGTGGTGTGGCAGTTAAGAACACAATTTGAAATTACCACTCTGTTACCTACTTAGTTAGCTAAAAGTGGGCAAGTATTTTAAACTCTATAAACTTGATTTTTCTCTTCTGTAATGAGGGGGAGGATAGTAATAATCATAAGAAATAATTACTAACATTTATATATGGCTTATTTGTGACATACATTATTTTAAATGCCTTAAATTTCTTAACTCTTTTAATCCTTCCATAAACTCTATGAGGGAGGCAATATTATTATCCCCATTTTTCCAGAGGACGTGCTTTTAACCAGATCATATCTATCTTTTAAAAAATTGTTTAGTTCATGCATGCAAAACACTTAGTATTCCTGGCGTATTAAAATGATTAATAAATTGGAACTATTATCATACTACATTGAGAATGATACAGATCATCAATTTAGTAGCTTTTGTTGGTCATACTGTGAAATACCAAGTATACAAAAAAGGAAAATTAAAGTTTTTTTCCCCAACAATCCTGTTAAAATTAATAATATATGACACCAAATCAATAGCAAATTTTTATTTCATGTGAATATTTTTGTAAGAATAGTGTGGGTATAAATTTTAGGGTTTAAAAATGAATGAAAGTTCTGTTGATTAAAAAAGTAGAATTTAGAATTAGGAGTCTAGCAAGACTGAAGTCCTATATTGTACTTATTTATAAGGCTTATTCTAATGCTAGAATTGTAACTATATAGATACGTTAATTCATTTTCATCATCTATTTTTGTTCTACTAGTGGCAAATATATTCACTTTAACCACAGATTATAAGACTCATATTCACCAATTTATTATTTTAGGGTTTGATGGCTAAAATAAACATCAGAATAAACTTTCAGGGAGTATTTTAAATAAGACATCCTAGGACTAAGACACTGAGAGACTATATTAAATTCCTAAATATATTAACAAAAATGTATTGAGCAAATATTCTCTGCTGGGCTCTATGTGATTCCTATTATCATTGCTCATTATGAAATCTAATAATCCCCATGAGTATGTCTAATAACCATAAAGTAGAGCAGAAAAAACCAACCAAGCTGTGTTTGATTAGAAATTTTTAAAGAAAAAAAATGCAAAGCACAGTCCAATGTTTAGCCAATAATTAGAGAGTTGAAACCAGGCTTATTTATTTTCATCTTCCTTCTGCCATCTTTTAACCAACCTTCTCAGAATAAAATGTGATTTTTAAGACAGAATGAAACATATATCCAAATTTTAATACAGTAAGAATAGGTATCCCGAATAAATGAGAACTCTAGAAAATCAAGGCTTCAAAATTCTACCCTTCCTGGGAGTTAAAGAAGTTTGGTAGAAACGGAACAAATTAATCAGCGGATTCATCACCTGCCAATTTTTTCTGTACAATTTTCTTAATTCTGGGAGCATTTGGGTCCAGGCAGATTTTCCTCCCATCCTTCAATGTGGCTCTGCAAGAGAGAACAGGGTTATCTGTTGGTGTCCTGGCCTGAATATCAGAACTAATCCATGAGACTGGAGGAAACAAGTGCATATGCGGATGGAGGTAAAGGGTTTCCCTGATAGAGCAATAGCACAGAAACAGCAACTTACATCACTTCGACTTGGTTGCAATGGATTCCTTTCCCGATCACTTCCAAACTTTGGATGTTTTTGGGATGAATTCCAGAGGTTGTCTTCATACACAAGCAGCGCAGTTCAGCGTACAACTCACTGTCTAGACTTTCCTCTAGGGTAGAAAATGTTACCTATTGGTGGCCATGAATATTTTCCTCAGGTCCCTTATTTGCAGATTGAAGGTAATTGTGCCTCTCTCATGAAGCTATTGTGAATATAATCTGTAAAGCTTAAGTAAAGTGCCCAGCAGAATGCCCAGCACACAAGAAGTGAGAAGTGACCCCCCACCCCCGTGTGCCTCCTCCAATTGGAGTTGTTGATGTAATGGCACTCTCCAGCCCCAGAGGCACCAAGCTAGTCTTTCCCCCAGACACAGGTGTAGCAGAAACAGCAACAGGTGCAGGGAAGCAGGGCCTCTACCTTTGCTTTTCGCCAAGTTTCTCTTAGTTTGTCCTTTGGTGGAGGAAGCCAGAGCAGTCAGCAGCAGTGACAGAAGCAGCAGCACCTGCAGGGCATGAAGTGGTCTGGCACTGTTACAGGAAGGCGTGGTATCAAGTCTGAGGCTCATGGTGGAGAAGGCTGAGCGAGAGTTGTTTCCAGAGCCAGAAGACCGCTGAGTGAGGGTGAGTTACTGCCCACAAGTCTGCAGATAAGTGGCTTCCCATGCCCTGAAGATGTCATTTATATGCTCTCTCTCAAAGCCAGTAAGAAGGAAGAGGTAGGGAAGGAGGAAGTGGGGGTATGTGTTGATACACACATAAGCATTTGAAGCTGTGCCCAACCCAGAGAAAGACCAGAGAGGTCAAAATTGTTACTAGGTCTCATATTATGCATCCCTTCACATTCCTACTGTCCCTTTCTCAATACCTATCTGTCTTACACATGTGTAAGAACTCCGTTCAAGAAGGTAAGAACTAGACTGAAATACTACATGCGTTTTCTTTGTGTGATTTATAACAATATGCCCTGCCATTTCTATAATGCAGTTTTTAGGCTTAATAAAAACTTTAGGAGCACCTGGAGGCACAAACATGTGGCCCTTGAAAGAGAAAGTTATCTTTCCTTGTTAGTGCCAAAGAAGGCAAATGTTCTTTTCATAGTTGTTGATAAATGGGACTGGTTTTGAGCATGTGAATAAAATAAGAGCTAATTACCATCAAAGGTTGTCTTTGAATTTTAGGTTATTGGATTCTTTCTGCCTTCAATCTGTATTATATTTTATAATTTCATCTAGAAACTACAAATGAAACTCATCCTCCTTTGTATTACAAAATAAGCTACTTGTTTCTGCCACCTAAGAATACCTAAAAAGCAGGACCCAACATATTTATTTTTCTTTTTATTTATAACAGAAAAATTATATAATTTATTGCAAAAGATTCATACACTGCAGATATATTTGAAATAAAACACAAATTTATCTTCATTTCTCCACATTCCTACTCTTCAGCGGTAAACAGTGGTAACAATTTTGCATTAGTTTTCAATTCTATCTGCATTTCTATGCACACATGTATATATATACAGTGAGACATGTTTAAGACATAGAGATACACATGTACATAGAAGTATTGTATATGGATCACTATACAGCTGACTTTTGTCCTTCAAAAAATATGTGTTCAGTATCTTTTCATGCCATCTTAATGTAGTTTTCCCCCATCCTTCTTAATGACCACATGACGTCCTATAGTAAGAACAATAGTTACTTAACCTCGCCTTGTTGGTGCCCTTCAGGGTGTTTCCAGTTTTGCCCTATTAGAAATAGTGCAAGAAATGCCTTACCAAGCAAAATATTTGTTTCTGAATTCTCAGACCCAAATTAAATGTTTTGGTCTGAAATGCTTTAACCCTACAAAGATAGAGAGGTGGACCTACACATTACATGTTGGCTTTATGTTATTTTCTGGTTCTCTGTCCCATCTGTAACACTTGCTTCCTCAACTGAACCATACAATTTTGTAGGGAGTGGCATGTCCTGTGTTTTTGAATGTCTCATGTCTCCTATAACATGTAGAATACTTCAATACAAAGTAGGTCTTAAATAATTAATAAATCAATGAATTTGTATCACATGGAAGTTTGCCTATCCTTTCTAATCACTTACAATTCCAAGCCAAATTCGACAGGACCCAAAGCAACTATACTATTTAAATTGATTTGGAAGCTTGTCAATAAAGAAGAGGCAGATACAAGTGGCCCTGGCAACAAGTTTTCTCCCTTTTACAACTATGTATAAGTCTCACAGAATATTATTTAAATTTTCCACATTCTTTTTTTACTTTTCATATCTTTAAATTTTAGAAGAAATACTTAAAATACTAAATGTTCAAAATTATTCTCTATCAAAAGGATGAACATAGCAATTTTTTTTAATCGTGTTTTTGTTTTCAAGCCAATTTTCCCTATTGTTTAATAGTTATCTACTATGTCTACTCAAGTTCTCAGGTCCTGTTTTTAAATGTGATATAACCTACAGACCACATTTGGCAGTTTACTTTAGAAGTAAGCAGACTTCCAAATTAACTAGCCTTGGATATGTTTCGTGACTTGATGGTGACATTCTACCTCTGAGTAAAGTATTTTATTATGAGTTCCTCAGGTGGTTGATGTAGTAATTAATGTAGAACCTACTGACACTAAATAGGGCAATGATTTATTTCTAAGTTTAGCTGAAACAAAAAGTTTGATTGATTGTTTTGCATGTAGACGTTTAGCCTGTATGCTGTAATCTGTAAGTAATGATTTTAACTTCAGTATAGTACCCTCCTATGAAAAAGAAGACAACTCTCGTATAGTTTTTTCTGCCTTATTTTAAGCTTTTCTATTATATAAAGCCCTTGTAACTTGTGAAAGACTCTAGAACACCCCCAACTTTGTGGTTGTGTCTTCCCAGGTCTATCTTCCCATTTGGCTTTCAATAAACATGTATAAAATTATTCTGCCTCACTAACCTTAGTTTCAGTTGATGAATGTATGTCTTATTTTTCTCCACCCCATTTATTTTTTTCTTATAAATTAGAGTTCAGCAGTATAACATATTTAATTGAAATGATTTTTCTCCCTGTCTCAACACAGAAATTTCTGGTCTTAAGCAAGCTTAAAGGAAGGGTGTAAGCTGAGAGTTCGGGGTCTTCTGAGAGTTGAGATGTGGAGTCAATGGCAGAGATAAGTTCAACAGGACACAAAATGAGGGGAGCAGACTTCTATTTTCTCCTATGGGGTAACTTTATAGGCTTTTGTCATTATTGAGTTTGAGATATTGTGAATTCTTAAGTCATATACATTTTCATTCAAACATAAGATCAAAGTCTTTTCTGGAGCAAGATATAAAGGTTTTTTTTTTTTTTTTTTTAAACACTATTCATAGTATATTTCATTTTCTGTTCAACCCCAAAATACATTGCTGAGAACGTTTATTGGCCTCACTGGTCACCTTTTTCTTTCCCTACTTTAACACTATCCAGATTTCTTTCCTTGTTCATTAGTAAGATTTCCTAAAAGTCCCTAATCTTTTTGAGGAAACTGTATGAAAAGTTTTCTAAAGTAATGACGCTTTTGACTGGGTTGATACCAGGAAAAAGGTAGGCTCTTTCCTACCAGGAAACCAACCAGTGGGTTGACATCAGGAAAAAGGTGACTCCAGTATCATGGAGTCATTGCCTTAATCAACAAATGTGGCTTGTTGCAAAAAACGCATCGTCGGCAAAATCCATGAGGCAATAGTGACAGATTTCTTGAGTCATCACAATTTCATAAGGATGTCAGTCAGCATTTGATACAAAAAATATTTTGCTAGTTTTCATTAATTCAAAAAATATTCGTTAAGCATCGATTGATTGAGCCTGAACTTCATAACAGATTTTACAAAGTTCTCTTTGCGTGACTTGGTCATTTGATTATTTGTTTTTAAAAAATCAGGCCTAAAATATTTGTGTAAAGCAACAGGATATGAAAAATACTCTACTCTTGCTGCTATGATGACAACTGCCACTGTTAACTGCTGTTACTGTCGTTTGCATCATTCCCTTCCATTTCCACGCTGAGAAACACAGTACAGATGATGATAAACTGAGTGTACAAAACTGGTTAAAATATGTTTTTTAATAACTTATTCAGTTAAAATCATACAGTCATACAAAATTATTGTTTAAATAAATGCTAGAATTAGAAAAGAGTTATTTTGTTCCTTGTTTTTAAGATAACTTGACAGCCATTTTATTAATCTTACATTGTCATTGTGGGTTTGTGTATGTGTGTGTTGGGAGTGCTAAGTTATTTTAGCTCTTTTTTCTTTAAGTCATCTTATAAATAGCAGAGTCATGAAGGAAGCAAGCAAATTATCTAAGACTCAAAGCACATTCTATGTTAGCTATTTTAAAAGAAAATATCTAGAGACATTGGAGGACCACTATCTATAAAATTAAGACATATATTACTTCTTCTCTGCCTCATACAGAACATTTTTAACACGCATTTCCCAAATCCTTCTTTCAGGTATGAAGGAAGTAGACTACCAGCTACAAATTAATCGTAAAAGCAATTGGTACCGAAAATGCTAAGGATAGTACAATTTTGAGTCTGTTTGTTAAAGTATCTTAATCAATAAATTTAAAAGACTATCCATCAAAAGTTTTTCTGTAAGTGCTGAAACCAAATGTGCTTACCATATAACTGTGAGTTGACAAGAATTGTTCAGATGTTAATTGAGGTTTTACTGTATACTGCTCAGAGGTGAAGCAAGGGGTGAAAATGGGAGGAAAGTGGGGAGGGTGAAGGAGTCGAGGGGAAGGTATCTTTCTAGGTGCCATTATATACAATACTTCCAAGCTTTGCAGGACTCAGAATTTGTGTTTTAAATTACATTGATTAATAACATTTGTTCAATCTCAAATGTATGCAGGTTACCTAGTTTCCTTACATACTGATTCATTAAGGAAATTCCAACATAATGTTCTAGAGCCTGCAAACACATTAAATTGTTAACAAATACCATTAATTCTCTTTTGTTGTGTAATAAGCCGACCTCATAGTTAGTGGCTTAAAATATTAATTTATTGTTTCTGATAATTCTGTATGTTAGCGTGAGGTTCTTCTGCTAAGCTCACTTAAGTGAGTGCAGTCAGGAGCAGCTGAAGTGGCTGAAAATAAAAAGTGGGACAATAGGGTGACAATAGTCAATGATGACTTAACTGTGCATTTTAAAATAACTCATAAAGAATGTAATTGGATTGTTCGTAACCCAAAGGATAAATGCTTGATGGAATGGATACCGAATTCTCAATGTGCTTATTTCACATTGCCTGCCTGTATCAAAACGTCTCATGTACCCCATAAATATAAACAGCTACTATGAACTCACAACATTTTTTTAAGAAATAAGAAAAATAATAAAATAATTTAAAACAAAATTTTAATGGCTTGATTCACATGAGAGGTAGTTGGTGTTGGCTGCTGGCTGCGATTCCTACTGGGGCACCTGGGTTCTTCTGCTACTCTTTTAAATATAATTATTTAACTTCTCACTAATAAGCAGAAATGAGGAATGGCGGGAGAGAAGGAGAACAGGCAAGGGGAGGGGAGGGAAGAGAAGAAGAAGGAAAAGCAGAGAAGGAAGAAAATAGAAAGGAAAATAGCAGGCAAGTCATAGGCCCTTCCAACACCCTCCTCTTCTCATCCTTCTCTCCTCTAGTCTTCTGTCTTCTACTTCTTCCCCTCACCTCTTCTCCCCTTTCTTCCACTGTTCTTACTGGAAAATCTTTGTTCTGTGGGAAAACTGAGTATATCTGCAGCAGAAAACCTTAACTTAGACTGACAGTTCCTCATCTTTGTAATTTCCAGATCATAAGCGTCCTGCAAAGATAACAGGCATGCAACAGGATTATCGATTAATGTCAATAAATTAATATTTGATTGATAAATATTTATACAAAGGAAAATACATCATATATTCTGATAGTTATTATATAATTGACAGAAAATATGTAGAGAGTACATAGTTTCCAGAGCTTCTTTAAAAGACTCCGGTGGCTCGCTCCTGTAATCCCAGCACTTTGGGAGGCCAAGGCAGGCGGTTTATGAGGTCAAGAGATCAAGACCATCCTGGCCAACATGGTGAAACCCTGTCTCTACTAAAAATACAAAAAAATTAGCTGGGCGCGGTAGGGCGTGCCTGTAGGCCCTGCTACTCTGGAGGCTGAGGCAGGAGAATCGCTTGAATCCGGGAAGCAGAGGTTGCAGTGAGCCAAGATCGTGCCACTATACTCCAGCCTAGGCTATGGAGTGAGGCTCTGTCTCAGAAAAAAAAAAGAAAAAAAAAAGAAAAAAAGACTCATAGCATATTCAAATTTATACAAGTACATGCCTGTATAAACATGTATAATATAATCCAACTGCAGTGTGAATGTATGTACATACATACTAATATAATTAATCTTCTTTCTTTCCTTTTCTTGTGTTTTGTAAAAGAGCAATTTCATATAAATACCTATTCTTAGGTATTTATATAGTAAATTTGAAGGACAAGGGAAGTTGAAGTACTGATCAGGGTTGGGATGAGACAACCTCATTTGTCATTTAGATAGGGAAATGTTCAACATAAATACCTAAGAATATGTATTTAAATGAAATTGGTCTTTTAATTTTAGAGTGACAAGGGGACTTGTTTAGCCTAGATCACTTGCTTTTTGAATACCTTGTATGTGCTAGGCACTGTCCTAAGAACTGAGATGAAGTTAAC
Organism: Mandrillus leucophaeus; assembly: GCF_000951045.1. Classification (NCBI taxonomy): domain Eukaryota; kingdom Metazoa; phylum Chordata; class Mammalia; order Primates; family Cercopithecidae; genus Mandrillus; species Mandrillus leucophaeus. The sequence continues at coordinate 235,459 of NW_012109452.1, read as the reverse complement.
AAGCATTGTCCCCACCCTCATAAAGCTTACATGAAGCTAGAATAGAGAGATCCTAAACAGATGACAATAAACACATAGACTCAATAAACTCTACAGTAGCTTTGGTGAGAAAATTTTATGAAGTTAAAGTACAGAGTGCTAGGAGAGGATATAAAAGGGGCCTCCTCAAAGGTAGGAGTAAGGGTTGGAGAGGTTTCCTCAAGGAAGTAAAAGGCAAGGTATTCCAGAAGGAAGGATGGTAGTTACCCTGGTAAAAGTGAGGGGAGGTATTATAGATTGAGAGGACTGTACATGCCAAACCCAGTGTTGGACTACTGCTAGACAAGGAGAAAAGAGGGTAAACAAGTTATAATTTAATTAAAACCAAGCACGGTGACTCATGTCTGTGATCCTAGTACTTTGGAGGCTGACCTGAGGTCAGGATCTCAAGATCACCCAGGCCGACATGGTGAGATCCTGTCTCTACAAATATACAAAAATTAGCTGGGCATGCTGGTAGGTGCCTGTGCTCCCACGTACTCAGGAGGCTGAGGCGGGAGAGTCACTTGAACCGGGAGGTGGAAGTTGCAGTGAGCCGAGGTCATGCCATTGCATTCCAGCCCGGGCAACAGAGCAAGACTCAGCATCAAAAAAAAAAAAAAACAAAAAACAAAAAAAAAACACCTATTATGAGCCAGGTTATTGAATTTAGAACAGTATCTGACAGCCTGAAGATCGGGATAACTAGTTAATTCATTAAGTCCTGCATTAATGCTACTTTGGGGATGCAGAGGTAGATGTAATATGGTTAATGCTCTGGGAGAGCTAGAGTGGATGAAGAAACCTATAAATAAGTAAGAGTAATGCAATATTTTTGTTGTAATTCAGATAATGAGATGTTATGGGAACATCAAGTTGGAAGCCATGAGCTCTGCCAAGGAAAACACAAAGGAGGTGTTACTTGAACTGAGTTCTTAAGGATGAGTAAGCCTCCTCTTATATGCAGGTAGTGGCCCTAGCAAATGCAAAGTCATGGGCCTAGGAAAGAACATGCCCAGTTAGGGAACTGAACACCTGACTGTAGTGAATTTGAGGCACAAGGGAAGTTGAAGTGCTGATCAGGAGTGGGATGAGACAGAAAGAACATCATCTGTCATACTTAGAAACCTCTATTTTATTTCTAGGAAACAACTTAGATAAGGAAGAATTTAGAGAAGGAAATCTTTGTGTTTTCCAAAGACCCCAGAGGCCATTGGGGCTGTGAAGGAATAACTGGAAGGGAACTGAGCTTGGAGAAATGTTGAACCAAAGCAACGGTGTTGGGGAACGACGGCCTTCTCTGCCAGGCACAGAGGAGCAGAGTTAGTGTTTGAAATTATATAGAATTAAAGATAAGTAAAACGTATTGCAACAGCATAGGAAGGAGAAACAATATAAGTGAAGTTTAGAAATCTTTTAATGCTTATTCAAAGGACAAAATAAAGACTATGAACCAATGAGACACATAATAAAAAGGTACAATTTTAATATAGTGAATGTAATACATATGTAATTCCTCACAACAAAATGGTCAAACCTTTAAAAAATAGGAATGTCTAAAATTATAGGAAGATATTAGCCCTCATAGAACGTAAACTTTTAAAAATTCTGAATAAGGAAATATATTCTACATAGATAAGGTGCGATACACTCAGCTTTCTAAAACAAAATAATTAAATAGTATCCCACGATCAAGAGTAAGGAAATTCTCTGACATATTCCCCAAGAAACGTTAAAATATTTCCTATTTCTTAAAAAGGTGAAGATAGCAGTGTATCTCCATTGACAGAATTCTTATGAAACATCATTTCCATATTAAATCCACTGCCTTCTCAGTTAATACATTAAGGAATATTTCTTGGAGATACAATAGTCACCTTCAATTCAAGACACTTTGAAAGATTAACAACTAGTGATTCTTGGCTCACAGTATAGTCAATTGCCAAAAACTTCAATAGCATAGCAGATAAAATAACAGCAAATAGCAGAGGTACTATGCTAAACACTTCATTAGCTGAGCTGAAAGCTTAAGGGGCAAACATAGGTTTTCCTCACACTCTTCAAAGTGAGGAATCCAAGAAGAAAGCTAACTACTGGAAAAACAAATAAACAACAAACAACAACAAAATCCTTCCTTCTTGTCTTCACTGGGTCCAGAGACCTGCAGAAAACTGCTCTGCTGAAGACTGGGAAACGCTTCCACGCCTACTCATTTCTCTTCATCAGTTGTCCTTGTTTTCACTGTTGAGAAAAAGGTTATATTAGTTTAACCATTTTTCGGACTCCTTTCTACTCCACCCTGGTGTCAACACTCAGCGTTTATAATGCTTGGTAAAAAAAGAGTATACAAAACCAATACAAGCAATAGGGAAACACAAAACATAACTAGCGACAAGCTGTGTGCAATTGCTCAAGTAATTACATGTAAGATTGGTAATAAAGATTATCCCAGGACAATCCAGAAAAATGTTCCCAATTTAACAACCTTTTAATTCTAAACGTGAAAAGTTACTTAAATAGTACAGAGAAGAAAGACTTTGTGAAGTCCATGGTTTCCCTAGATGAGATTTAAAAACCACAAAGATCAAAGTGACAAGTACCCGTCCAAAATTTTCTGGATGACTTTCTTTAGAAAACGGGCTTGTGGATCGAGACAAACTTCCGTCCCGTTCTTCAGGGAGGCTCTGAAGGAAAGAAAAGGAAGATACACTCATGAGATAGAAAGGTTGAAGACCCAGGCTGCGGGACTTCCCTCTTGCCAAGGTCACAGTGGACAGAGCAGCACAGAACTTACACCACTTCCACCTCAGAGCACTGCGGGCCTATGGCGAACACCTGCAGATTACTGATCATTTGGGGTTGAACTCCCTGCGTGGTCTGTAAACAACTGCAACGCAGCTCTCTCAACGCAGCAGCGACAGGACCAGCTGGGGAAGAAAGAGAGACACCTTTATAGGGCCGGTTGCTTGGTGAGTTCCCTGGAAGGCAGCTGCCCAGCATAGGCTGGGATGCACCGCTGTGCCCCAGCGCGCCCCGCGTGCCAGGCGCTCTCACCTGGGCTGAGGGGCCCTGGCGGCGGCAGCAGCAGCAGCAGCGCGAGCAGGGCGCACAAGGAGCCCAAAGGACCCGGGACACGGGCCGGGCGACTGGACAGGAGGCTCATAGTGGTCAAGAGATCGCTGGGAGCAGTCGCGGGTTCCTGAACTGAATGGAGGAGCAGAGATTGGAGGATCCTGAGCACTGAGACTTCCTAGCGTCTTTTGAACTCCTTTTATCTACATTCATCTCTCCCCACTGGCAGGAAACTCAAGCTTTGGGATGCTGGGGAAATTCCCTGAATTCAGGGGGCAGTGTGGAAAGAAGCGAGGGGGGGAGCAGACAGTGGGGAGGGTGTCCTGGAGGAGCTGCGGGCACCTCTACCTAGAGGGACATTCTCCACCTGCTCCGCGGTGGAGGGAGCTGTGACTCCAGCCAGAAGGGAGCAGTGATTCAGCAGGGCCTCAAGCCCTGGGCCTCAGGGGGCTAGGGATGCTGGCGTTTCTGAGGCAGGCAGCTGTCTGGGAGATGCTGCTCCTCTCCTTCTAGAGAGAAAAGGTGGAACCAAAGTAGCAGGAGCCTTGATTTGAGAAAAATTTCTCAAAGTCAGTCTTTCTAATTATTATTACTAGTAATCCAAGAAATGTTATGCATGTTTGAATTGCTCTAAACTGAAAGTCCTTCCTGTCTTCCTGGCACGCAGGTCATTCTAGCTTTCTTGAATGACTTTATGATTCTCTGGACTTCAGCCAGGTTTGGAAGCCAAGATAACATGATAACAAGAGACCCTTGTCTCTTGCCACTTGAAGTCAGTGGCCTGAAAGGACTACCACTGAATTTTGTTGACTCCCCCACAGATCACCTTCTTTGGTGACTAAGTCTACTTACTGAGAATTCTGTACTTGTAGTATACCAAGTACATCTGTGTCCAGGTGGTTAAGCAAAAATCTTCCAAAATCACCCAGCAAATTGCCATGGAAGATACCTTGCTGTTGGCAGTTGCTATACTATTGAATTGGAAGAGGTTTTGGTGTTCTTGGGGCTGAGGTGTAGTATGGTGAGCACAGGCTAAAACCTGCTAGGGATCCCAGGCCTGCCCCAGCTCTGAACCCACCCACAGATACGTATTTGACACCATTTGGAGATGCTGTAGGAGGCTGATGAGTTTGAGGGGCTCGTGTGAAAGTTTCTTGTAGGGGTTTGTATCAATTTGGCAGCACCACAGCACCCAGTCTGTTTCCCCTCAAACTGCATGGGGGAGGTAATGCTCCCCACAAGCTTCTGGAACAATTGAGTTTCATGATTACTGGCGATCACAGGCCTTCTCTAGTCCCCAGTGAGCTGTGCACTGCTGCCTGAAAATGAAAGGTGAAGTAGCTTCCAACTTCCTCTCCCTCTCTCCTTCTGTTATCTGAGGAGGAGTTAAAGCGCTGAAGGTTTAAAGGTCTTCCACTGTCTTGCTCCATGCAGGAATGGCTATTGTATTGGAATGACACATCGGCTTTCTTTCACGGAAATCAAACTCGATCTTCTTCTGGCTGGTTCTGAAGACCCTTGCTCTCACAGGAGAGCACAGGTAATCAGTAAGCATGATGGCAATGAGAAACCAGTCATGAAACATAACTCTATCCCTTGTCTCCTATGATTCTGGGAATTTTTTTAACTCCCCCATCCATCACTTTCATTGGTGAGCAAGAAAGAGGTATCATAGACCTTTACAACTTTTATTCTGGAAGGAAACTTCAGAAATTCACTGGCTGAGTAAGGTTGGGTGGTATGGGCCTTACTCTGTGGGAAACTACATGAGAAGTCCTCACAGCTTCCTGACATTATCAGCATCATACCTGACTCGGCAAATGGAATTCTTCATTTTTTTGGGGAGTGGTGATCTGTAGAAAACAGCCTACAGATTTAGTCTATTGACATTTTAGAGATTAGAGTGTATCTAAAGACAAAAGTTAAGCCTTGGTGAAGTGATAAGACTTCAAAAATCTTGGACAATTAAATTCAACTTAACCACAGGAAATAAACCATAGTATAAGACTTTGCTTAAAAAAAAACAAAAAAACAAAAAAACATTTTGATTACATAGGTTATTGACTTTTAAACTGTGTGTGTCTTTCTGTGTGTGTGTGTGTGTGTGTGTTTAGGTTAGTTCTAAATAAACTATTTTAAACAGAAGTGAACATGTGAATTTGTTTTTGGCACCAAATGGTGAAATCTGAGATGGATCATGAGACAAGATTGCCAGTTCCTCCTGACGGTCTTATATATGTATATATCTCACCTGGTTTGCACTCTGAATCAATTCACTGTAGCTTATTTATGGAACACAAGGAGAAAAACAATACTTCTTTAGCTGAGCAGCTGGTGATAGAAAGTTCCCACTAGAAGTGGGCTGTTGGGTTGCCCAACCTAATCAGGAAGCAATGTGTCACTTAAACTGGCTTCTCATGGAAATCACTCTGGCCCACTGCCCGTGTCTGGCTCCTATATAGGCATTTTGGATGTTGGTTTTGTACAAATGTGGATGCTCCAAAGGTCCTCTGAGGTTGAGTATGACAGCACCAAGAACTACTGAAGACACAGCACTTTAACAGTAGTTGCTTTTTTATTACCCATTTAAACAAAAGCCATTTGTCTTATCTGCACTGTATCCAGGTGATAGAGAAGAACTCTATTATTTTTGTTCCCAACTAAAATAGAACAATTCATCCAATGATAGCATCCTGATAGCCTGAAAACTTAACTGTCTGTCTAAAGCAATCCTATTTTAGTCATTCTACCACAGTATAATGTAATATAAACTAACACAGTATAAATGATTTTTGCCTTCCAAAACACTTTCATGTTCATTATTGCTTGAGCCTCACATTGATTCTTAGAGAAGAGAAATTTTCTTCCCATTTTGCAGCTAGGCAAAGTAAGTAGAGAATGAGTTAAGTAGCAGAAAATCCAGCACTGGCAGTCAAGCACCAGAGAATCTGCCCCAGTAATTTTTAATGGTTTCCAGATTACAAACCACTTTCTTCACAGTTGCTGGCAAACAACCCCCAACGACTCTCCACGATCGATCTGGCTAACCATTTTATTGTGTTTCCCAACAACTATATTTTAAGCTGTTGAGATCCTCAATCCTTCCACTCCTGTCTTTGAGATTGCAGTAATATCAAGGGTCCTGGAGTCTTCCAAGTTATCCCACCTGAAACCATGCTCTGCTTTCTAAATCCCTCATTGTCTTCCAGGTAGATTCAAAGTTCTTTCTTCTTTGAAAAGGCTTATTCTGACAAAGTCATTTGTAGGGTATTTCTTCCACCTTTGCTCTTTGAACATCTAGTGTACTTGTAATAACTACCTCATGAGGCAGAGTTTAATTCTTCCTTAATTTTGCCTTTGTCTTCCTCAAGTCAACTATAAACTCCTTAAAATCAGTGATGATGTCCTGCATCTCTCTCATAGCCACCCATAATTTCTTAGTATAGCAGCGAGCAGTCTGTGAATACTTGCTGATGAATAATGATAATACCTTTTTGTTTTGAATTATACGATGTTCTTTACCTTACAATTAGGTCTTAAAGAGGAAAGGATGGGGCTGTGTACTGTTGTTAACTCCTCTGTTTTTCTAAACTCTACAATGTTGAATTGGTTGTCTCCTACATGGGATATTATTTCCTGGTTATTCTTAGAGAAAGTTCAAATGTTATTAATATTTTCCTTCTTTGGAATCCAAACATTCAGAAGCATGTTCAGAACCCAGAAAGATGTTTTATATCAAAAGAAATACAATTATACAACTAAAATATTGTCCAAATAACATAGTTTCTATGATTTGAGATTGTAGGTTGTAAATGACAAGGGGAAATTCTGATTATGTTATACTGTGATGAATGTTAACACTGTGTGTGCGTCATTCTCAACTGATCTTTTCCAACAAACCAGAGAAGCCTATAATTATGCGATTTAGTATTTGGCATAGGCCGTTTCAAATGTTTTTCTTAGGTTCTATTTTTTTTAAATATCCACTATTCTTTATATTACCTTTAAGAAATGCTATACAATTGCAGTAACTAAGGATGTGAGCACATTGTTATCAGGTTAAGCATATGGAGGGTATCAGTATAAGGAAGGCAATAAGAGTTTCAGTGGAGGATAGAGTTACTTGTATGAAAAAGAAAAGAAAAAGGGTAGTAACTCTCCAGTTTAAGTTGCAATGTAAATGCAGTTTGTCTGTCTCCTTCTAAAGGGGGCTGGCAGTCCAATGAAGCAGCAGCAGCATCCAGGGAATAACACTGCTTCAAAGTCGCTTCACTTTTGCTATAAAATGTCAGGAATGTTTTCTTTCCTTTGGCCAATTATCTAATGTCCCTTGCTGCCCATTTCAGGTAATATCTGTTGGAGGAGCAAATCAGTGAACCCTGATTGGGTCTATACCGAGCTAAATTCCAAATAATCATAGCTGGATTTTTCTTTCCCACCTTCTGTGTGGATGGGGCGGCTGGTTATCTATTGTACAACTGTGCAGACCTCAAAAAAGTTTTTGTTGACAAAAAGAGTTGATATATGGGAAAAAGAAGATGAAAATGTCAGTTTTAAATGTTTCTGAAAGTCTTGAGCTTCTCAGAAACAGGAAGTCTTCATTGCTTTCTTCAGAAATTTGTTCTGGGCTAAGTGAGCAAAACACTTTTTAATGTCAGATATTTTAAATAACTTGGAGAAAGCATTTCTATGATACTACAAAAGTCGTTTATGTAAACTGAATTTCTAATATTGTGCTTAAGAATGATCATTTGAAATATTGTTTCCAATCACTATTAACGTCACAACTTGTATTTGTTTTAGCAGAGTATTATCTTTTGCATAACTTCACAATATATAATTATTATTTACTATATAGTAGAACCTCATCGTTGCTGTTTTATCAGTAATAATTGTAATGTATTTATATATGTGTGATTTATGTACTTCCTAGACAGTCAAAACCATCTGTTTTCCTTCCTTGTCACTGCTTGAAAAACCTTTGAAGAGTTTCTGATGCACATTTAAAAGTATTATTTCAGATAAAAGAGAATTCATTATGTTAGACCTACCTCAAAAGTTTTAAGTTTGTTCTTAAGTCACTTTCAGATAAATTAACAATCTAGGAATAATTTACCCTACCTATTGTGGTTGCTAGAAAAAGGCACCTTTCTGATAATGAAACATAATTCCTTTCATTCCTGGAATTTCCTGTTGAGAGCGTAGAGTTTTCTGACCAATATGTAACATTGGTTATGCAATATGTTGAATTTTACTGCCAGCTTTGTTTAAAAAGGGTGTGAGAGGCTTTGATCAACAGGAATGTGAAGTCAAAGTTATGTGTGGCATCTTCTTACCACCTGTCACATGAATAAACCCGGTTTCATAAGCAAAAGAAAAAAAAAAAGAAGAAGAGAAAAGAAAGAAAGAAAAACTAGCAAAGACTTAACATTTGATAAGGATGCAAAAAAAAATTCATGAACTTAAAGGACAAGACACAGGCACACAAGCACGACCACAAGCCCCATCACCACATCAACAAAACAAAGATTAATAAAAACTGAGAATAGAACGTGTCTTATAGTTGATATTTTGCCATCAAATTTTCATTAAGTCTGGTTATGAATTCCCAGTGAATAACTGCTTTCATGCACATTTTAAATGTTGTTTTTACAAGAATTTGGAATTAAGGAATTGCTCACACTGACAAAAAAGATGTTGTAATGCCAAGCCAAAAGTCAAAAAATCCTAGAAATTCTGGCTAATGTTCGACCACGAGTTTCTTACTAGCCACTTAGGATTTTAAAGCACGACTTCCTCTGGAGAGTAAATTGACCAAATTGCTTTAACAAAATCTTTTATTTTGAATCATTTCAGTTTCCAAAACATTCAGTGTTAGTAAATCAGACTGGGAGTCATTTCATTTGGAACAGAATGTCCCTTGGAAAGAGTTTTGGGATTTTTCTCTAATTTAAATTTGAGGCCAGACTGATGAATGCTATGACCAGGGATTATGTCATAGAACAGAGAAATATACTAATGACTCACATATTAAAAATAGACCACAAGCTAGTATCTGTCACAATGTTGCTATATAAAAGATAGTTCTCCGTAATAAATGAACGTTGTGAAAGTTTCATATTGAACTATATCTAGTCAGCTTTCTGTGATGGTTTGAAATTAAAATCATTACTTTAATTGAGGCAATACTTAGAAAACAATGGTTCCTCAATGAAATCACTTGGACTCAGGAAGGGGAACATCACACACCGGGGCCTATCATGGGGAGGGGGGAGGGGGAGGGATTGCACTGGGAGTTATACCTAATGTAAATGACGAGTTGATGGGTGCAGCACAGCAACATGGCACAAGTATACATATGTAACAAACCTGCACGTTATGCACATGTACCCTACAACTTAAAGTATAATAATAATAAATAAATTAAAAAAAAAGAAAAGAAAACAATGGTTCCTTCAGCCATCCATGAATACTCTTTTTATCCAAATTTAAGTCATTCTGCTGCCACAAACTTTCTGTAGGATCGTAAACAATTTACTATTTATTTAAATGAAAACACTAATATCAGCTTTCTTCCCCATAAAACTATTCAGAGGAACAAAAAGGATAGCTGTGAAAACTGTAAAAAAATATTTTTTCTTTTTTTTATGTTTTACATTGGTGTAAAATTTACATAGTGAGATGTACATATCTTAAGTGTACACTTTAATGAGTTTTGAAAATGTAAATAGCTAATCAAGAGAACATTTTCATTTTTTTTTCAGAAAATCCATGCTGTTTTCCATTCATTCTCTTCTCCAGAGGAAATTGCTGTTCTGATTTTTAGTTTTGCATACTCTTGAACTTTTTAAAAATGGAATCATCCAATGCGTACTCTTTTATGCCTGGCTTTTTTTTTTTTTTTTTTTGGTTCAACTTAATGTCTGTGAGATTCACACATGTTATCGTGAATATTAGTAGTATACTTCTTTGTATTCAATTAAATATTCGTTGAATAATTCAAATGAAGTATTCAATTGTAGAAGTATACCCAGGTTTCTTTATTCATTCATCTGTGGATGGACAGTCAAGTCATTGTCAATAGTTTGGCTATCATGAAGTGGCTGTAAACATTGTTTTAGAAATCTTTTTGCATGTCATAGGGAAAAGATTGCCATAAAATTATTGTCACTCTTCTTATTGAGATGTGGCATCTTTGTTTCATACTCTTGAATCTGAACTGGCCCTGTGGCTGGTTTTGATCAATAGAATTTGGCAGAACTGATGCCGTGTAACTTGTGAAAAGAGATCTACAGCTTCCACCTTGGTCTTTTGGAATGATTCTTCTTGGAACCCAACCTCTCTGCTTTGAGAAGCCTGAGCTATGTGTAGAGGCCACACAGAAGAGAACCAAGGCACTCCGGCTGATAGGCCTCACTGGGCTCCCAGCTGACAGCCAGCACCAACCTGCAACCGTGTAAGCTATCGTCTTGTACTTTCCAACCCAGTCACATTTCAGATGTCTGCAACTCCAGCCACATGGAGCAAAATATCCAGAGAGATGAGTCCAGTTCCCTATCAACCCAGACAATCCTGAGGCAGCAAATAGCTATTGTTTTAATCCACTAAGCTTTGAGATCAGTTTTTACACAGGAACAATCAAATTATTTATTTTCACTTCTTGTGGATAAGTATTAGGAATAGAACTGCTGGACCATATCATATGTGTATATTAATCTTTACAGAAAATTACCAAATTATTGCCAAAGGTAGTTTTACCTTTTCATACTCCCACTAGCAAAGTAAGAGTGCTCTGGTTTCTCCATATCCTCGTCATAACTCTTTTTAAATTCTTAACTAGTGGCAGTTATTGATGCTATCCCATTGGGTTTTTAATGATTATTTCATGATTACTAATAATGTTGAAAACTTTTCCTTGTGTTTAATTATCATGTGTAAATCTTCCTTTGTGAAATCTATTTAAAAATCTTTTGTCTATCTTGTAAAATGAGTTTTTGTCATTTTATATTTGTTTTTTTGGAGTTCATTGTATATTCTAGATACAAGTCCTTTCGTTGATAGATAAATGTATTGTGATTATTTTTCTTTTTTCTTTTTTTTGAGACGGAGTATCGCTCTGTCGCCCAGGCTGGAGTGCAGTGGTGCAATCTCTGCTCACTGCAAGCTCCGCCTCCTGGGTTCACGCCATTCTCCTGCCTCAGCTGGCGGATGACTACAGGCATCCACCAGCACGCCCAGCTAATTTTTTGTATTTTTAGTAGAGACGCGGTTTCACCGTGTTAGCCAGGATGGTCTCAATATCCTGACCTCATGATCCCTCCGCCTCGGCCTACCAGAGTGCTGGGATTACAGGTGTGAGGCACCGCCCACAGCCCTTGTGATTTTTTAGTCTATATTTTGACTCTTTATTTTCTTAAGAATGTCTTTGAGGAGGATAAAGTTTGAATTCTGATGAAGTTAAGCTTATCAGTTTTTTAAATGATTAATCATATTTTATGTTTGTCCTCTCTGATAAATTATTGTCTGCCTCCAAGGTTGAAAAATATTCTAAGTTTTTTAAAAGTTTTTGTTTACCTTTTATATTCGTATTAGGCCATATTGAAGTAATGTTTTATGAATGGTCCAAAATAGTAATTGCGATATATTGTTTCACTTTTTAGTATAACTATCCAATTATTATAACAAGATTTTTGAAAACTTTTCTCATTAAATTTACTCAGAACCATTACCAAAATTCAATGATGGTATACATGTGTGTCTATTTCTAGACTTTATATGATTTCATTGGTCTATTTGTCTCTTCTTACGCCCAATGTCCTTATTAATCTAGCTTTATAGTAAGTCTTGAAATCAGATGGTGCATCAGCTAACGGCTGTAGCATTGGTCAGTTTGAATGCTTTCTTTCTATCTTTAGCTTTTAAAATGGCTTCCTTCCTTTAACATCATATCATATTGAATGGAGCATCTAGAATCTCCATTTTGAAGCATATGTCTGTAGGCAGCCATAGCCCCTAAACAAATCTTAAAAAAAATAAAAGCAAACATCAAAGCCAAGTCAATCACAACATTATAGCATTATTACAGGTATTGCAAGTGTAATAGGTTAGCATATATGTGCTTGTAGAAATGAGGTGTTACCACTCTTGTAGTTTAATATGGTCTGGGAGAACTCCAGTTAGTTTCTGTTTAGTACCACCAAGTACATGTTCAGAATTTCCTTTTATAACTACTATTGTCCCCTTAAGATTATACTTTTTATATTGAGGAAATTGTACAGGCAAACCTTGTTTTATTGTGCTTAGCCTTATTGCACTTCACAGACATTGCATTTTGTACATGTTGAATCTTTGTGGCATATTGGGAGAACCCGCTCCTGATGGTTACGTGAGTTCTTTTCTATTTCCTAGGTATATCGGCTGGTTTGAGAAATAAAGGCAAAGAGTACAAGAGAGAGAAATTGAAAGCTGGATGTCTGGGGGAGACATCACATGTTGGCAGGATCCGTGATGTTCCCCGATCCATAAAACCAGTAAGCTTTTACTAGTGATTTTCAAAAGGGGATCAAGTGCACGAACAGGGTGTGAGTCACAGAGATCACATACTTCACAAGGTAATAAAACATTACAAAGCAAGTGGAGGCAGGGCAAGATCACAGGACCACAGGATGGGGCGAAATTAAAATTACTAATGAAGTTTCAGGCACGCATTGTCATTGATAACATCTTATCAGGAGACAGGGTTTGAAAGCAGACAATCTGTCTGACCAAAATTTATTAGGCGGGAATTTCCTCGTCCTAATAAACCTGGGAGCGCTACAGGAGACTGGGGCTTATTTCATCCCTTGGGCATCCACCATAAAACATGGTCACCCTCAGGAGACCGTTCATGGACTTACCCTCAGGGCACATTCTCTTTCTCAGGGATGTTCCTTGCTGAAAAAAAGAATTCAGCGATATTTCTCCTATTTGCATTTGAAAGAAGAGAAATATGGCTCTGTTCCACCTGGCTCACCAGAGCACTCAGGCTCCAAATCTTATCTCCCTTGTTCCCTGAGGATTGCTGTTATCCTGTTCTTTTTCAAGGTACCCAGATTTCATATTGTTCAAACACACATGCTCTACAAACAATGTGTGAAGTTAACACAATCATCACAGGGTCTTGATCATCCTCCTTAGTTTACGAAGAAGATGATGGGATTTAGAGATTAAAGTAAAGGCAGGCATAGGAAATCATAAGGGTATTGATTGTGGAAGTGATAAGTGTTCATGAATCTTCACAATTTATGTTCAGAGATTGCAGTAAAGACAGGCATAGGAAATTTTAAAAGTATTAATTTGGGGAACTAATGAATGTCTAACAAATCTTCATAATTTATGTTCTTCTGCCATGGCTTCAGGTGGCCCCTCGGTTTAGGTTCCCTGACTTCCCACAACAGTGGCAACCCTGCATTGAGCAGGTATATTGAGATCATTTTTCCAACAGCATTTGCTCACTTTGTCTCTGTGTCACATTTTGGTAAATCTTGCAATGTTTCAAAATTTGTTATTGTAATTATTTCTGTTGTGGTCCTCTGTGACCAGTGGTCATTGTTGCTACATTGTAAATGTTTTGACATGCCACAACTGTGTTCAATTACGAGGGTGAACTTAATGGATAAATGTATGTGTGTGTTTTCAATGCTCTGCTGACTGGTCATTCCTTCATCTGCCTCCTTCTCTTTGGACCTCCCTATTCTCTGAGATATAGTAATATTGAAATTAGACCAATTAATAACCCTACAATGGCCTCAAAGTGTTCAAATGAAAGGAAAGGTCACATATCTCTTATGTTAAATTTAAAACTTGAGACTGAGAGAGGTCAGAAGCTATGTCTCTTGCACCAAACAGCCAGTTGTGAACGAAAAATAAAAAAAATTAAAAAAATAAAGTTCTGGAAGCAATCAGAAGTGTTATTCCACTGAATACACAAGCACAAGAAATAAGAAAGGAAAACAGGCTTATGGCTGATATCGAGAAAGTTTTAGTGGTCTGGATAGATCACATCAGTCACAGTATTCTCTTACCAACACCTAATCCAGAACCAGACTAATTCTCTTTGAAGAGCTGATTCGATGAAGGCTGAGAGGAAGCTAAAGAAGAAAAGTTGGAAGATAGTAGAGGGTGGTTTATGAGGTTTAGGGAGAGAAGCCTTCTCCATAACGTAGAAGTCCAAGGTGAAATAGCAAGTGCTGATGTAGAAGCTGCAATAAATTATCAAGAAAATCTAAGATAATTGATAAACATGATTACACTAAACAACACATTTCAGTATAGAGAAAAAAGCCTTCTATTGAAAGATGTCATCTAGGACTTTCATAGCTAGGGAGAAGTCAATGCCTGGCTTCAAAGGTTTAAAACTAGACTAACTTTTTTATTAGGGCTAATGCAGCTGGTGACTGTAAGCTAAAGCCAATGCTCACCATTTAGAAAATCCTAAGGACCTTAAAAAGAATGCTAAATCTACTCTGCTTGTGTTCTATAAATGGAACACTGAAGCCTGGGCAACAGCATATCTGTTTACAGCATAGATTACTGAATAATGTAAGCCTACTATTGAGATCTACTGCCAGAAAAAACATGTCTTCTTTCAAAATATTACTGCTAAGTGGCAATGCAACTAGTCACTGAAGAGTTTTGATGGAGATATACAAGAAGATTAATATTGTTTTCATGCCAGCTAACACAATATTCATTCTGCAGTCCATGGATTAAGTAGTAATTTTAACTTTCAGATCTTATATAAAAAATACATATTGCAAAGCTATAGCTGCCATGGTGATCCTCTGATAGATGTGAACAAAGTAAGTTATAATCCTTCTGGAGAAGATTCACAATCTAGATGCCATAGAGCATTTGTGATTCATGGGAAGAGGTCAAAATATCAACATTAACAGGAATAGTATGAAGGAAGTTGATTCCAACACTCATGGATGACTTTGAAAGTTTCAAGATTTCACTGGAGGAAGTAACTGCAGATGTGGTGGAAATAGCAAGAGAACTAGAATTATAAGTGGAACCTGAATATGTGACTTAATCCTGAAATCTCATGATAAAAGTTGAATGAATGAGGAGTTGCTTCTCACAGATGAGTAAAGAAAGTGATTTCTTTAGTGGAATCTACCCTTAGTGGAGATGCTGTGAAAATTGATAAAATGACCAATGATTTAGAATATTACATAACTGAGTTGATAAAGCAGTGGCTGGGTTTGAGAGAGTTAATTCTGATTTTGAAAGAAGCTCCACTGTAAGTAAAATGCTATCAAACACTATGACATACTGCAGAAAATTTTTTTATGAAAAAAATTTTTTTATGAAAAAAAGTCAATCAATGACACTTCATCATCTTATTTCAAGACATTGCTGCAGCCACATAAACCACCTCCCTGATCAATCAGCAGCCATCAATATGCAGGTAAGACCCCCTACCAGCAAAAAGATTATGACTCTGGAATCTCAGATGATCCTTTACATATTTTTTAGCAATAAAGTATTTTTAAATTAAGATATGTGCTTGGCATGGTGGCATGTTCCTGTAGTCCCAGCTACTCAGTAAGCTGAGGAAGGAGGATCACTTGAGTTCAGGAGTTCTGGGTTGTAGTGCACTATGCCAGTTGGGCATCCACACTAAGTTCAGCTTCAATATGGTGACTTCGTGGGAGAAGAGGACCATCAGGTTGCCTAAGGAGGGGTGAACTGACCCAGGTCAGAAACAGAGCAGGTCAAAACTCCCATTCTGATTAGTAGTGGGATCATGCCTGTGAATAGCCACTGCACTCCAACTTGGGAAACATAGTGAGACCTGGTTTTCTTAAAAAAATAAATAAAGGTATGTACATTGTTTTCAATAGACACAGTGCTACTGCACGCTTATGAGACTATAGCATAGTGTAAATATAACATTTATATGCACTCAGAAACCCAAACATTTGGATGACAGCCTTTATTGCAGTAATCATTTTAGTGCAGTGGTTTGGAACCGAACCTGCAACATCTTTGTGACATGCCTGCATATACATGGGGCTATAGACAGGGCTTTGAAAAAGAGATTGCCCACAGGTTATACTTTGGAAGGAAGCTGGCAGAATATAGATGAATAGGTAGTCACAATTACTTCTCAATACTCAATGGGTAAAATGCTGAATGCTGCTAAGCATTAATGGTGACAAGAAGAAGAAAATATATAATTTCTCAGCAAAGGTGACACATAGAGCTCATTTAAATGAATAAGGATGATTAATAGGCTTTAGGTGAGGTGCCATGTGGCACTGCAGGAGTGACGAGTTGAGTAGAATATGCTAACTCTGGTGCTGTGGATGCCCAGGAGGAAAACACATTAGCTAGTATTTCAAAATATTATCCTGTTACATAAGTCTGCCCCCAAATTACAATAGCTGACTCTAAGCATCCATCAACTTTGATTTCAGTGTTAACAACATGTTTTACAGATGTGATTAAACATTTTCTTTTTATATTCAATGGGCAATCTAACATTCACATTTGCTGTCTTCTGCTCTTTGGGGCCTATTAATGAATCAACCAGTCAATCAAACTTGGGCTCATACTAGTTTTAAATTCCCTTCCTGGATTATGAATTTGTTACATCAATATTAACTAATGTGTTATTCATTGTGCTTAGGCAAATTCAAATCAAAACCACAATGAAATATATACCTACAAGGATGACTATAATCAAAAGGCCAGATAAAATGAAGTGTTTCAAGGATGTGGAGAAATTGGAACCCTCATACATTGCTGGTGAAAATATAAATAATGCAATAGTTTTGGAAAACAGTTAACAGTCCTTTAAAATGTTAAACATAGAGTTTCTATATGATCCCATAATCTCACTCTTTGATATATAACCAAGAGAACTGCAAATACATACCCACACAAAAACTTGTTTACAAATGCTCATAGTAGCATTATTTGTAATAACCCGAAAGTAGAAACAACCTAAATGTTCATCAACTGATGAATGGGTAAACAAACTGTGTTATATTCATGTAATGGAATATTATCTAGCATAAAAAGTACTGGTTTATGCTACAACATGGATGAACCTATACTAATTTTCTTATGCATAGGAAAAACATTATGCTAAGTAAAAGAAGCTAGACATTATGCTAAGTAAAAAAAACTATGTCTTGAATGATTTCTTTTATATAAAATATTCACAATAGGCAAGCAATAGGACTGAAACATTAGTTGTTTCCAGGACCTTGGCAAGAGAAGAATAGGGAGTGACTGCTAACAGGTGTGAGTTTGGGGAATAATTAAAATGGCTTTCTATTGAAAACAAGTAAGTCATAAATGCTTCATGTTGGCCCAGAAATTTCTGTATGACCTGGTCCCTGCCAACCTCTCTGACCTCACTCATGCCATGTTCCCTTTTCTAAGATCCAGCCATCAGCAGCTACTCTTAGTTATGAAAACACAGCACACTCTTTCCTGCTTCTGACCTTTACCCTCCTGTGTGTTCTGCCTGGAACCCACCTCTCTAGTCTCTTCAGGCTTCTGTCATTTTTATCCTTCCAGTGTCAGCTTACAATGTCACCTTCTCAGTGACCATTGTTCTAATGTAAGCATTCTCAACCAAGTTCTGTTTTGACCAAGTCATGAAGTTACTCTGCCTCTTTCTATCTTTTTTTTTTTTTTTTTCTTGAGACAGAGTCTGTCTCTGTCACCCAGGCTGGAGTGCAGTGGTGCAATTTCGGCTCACTGCAAGCTCCGCCTCCCGGGTTCACGCCATTCCCCTGCCTCAGCCTCCGGAGAAGCTGGGAATACTGACGCCTGCCATCATACCTGGTTAATTTTTTTGTATTTTTAGTAGAGACAGGGTTTCACCGCGGTAGCCAGGATGGTCTCGATCTCCTGACCTCATGATCCACCCGCCTCGGCCTCCCAAAGTCCTGGGGTTAAAGGCAAGAGCCACTGCACCGGGCCTACTCTGCCTCTTTCTTAGCGTTTACCACAGTCTCCACCAAAGTGGCAGGGGAGAAAGATATGTTATATCTTTGCTTGTTTTGTTTTTACCTCTCTCACTAAAATCTGAGGAGACTCCCAAGAGGAGAAGGTCTTGTACTGCCCTGTTCTTCATGTATCTTGATCATTTAGCACAATGAAGGTTCTCAGTAAACAGAAATTGAGTATTTGAATGAATACTCAATTCATTCAAATGAAGCCAGGTGCAAATGAAGAGTCTGAAGACAGGAAAACATGAATTGAGGAAGTTTCTACCAGAGAGTGAGAAAGAGAGAGAAAAGAGGAGATAGAGAAGGAGAGGGAGAGGGATGGGAAGAGGCAATACCTGAAGAGATCACACTAGAAAATGTTCAAGTTATTGCTGGAGGGAACAGAAGAAAGAGCTAACCAAGACCAAATAAAAAGCTTTACACAGCAGTGAATGATCTAGTAAGATCTCATCAACAGATTTTCATCAATCTCCTTTTCTTTCAACCACTTTTGCTTCTTTCTCCAGGATGATTTATCCTCCTGCCAGAAGGATGTAGTCCTTCACTGACAGCTTGTTTTTTGATACATCAAGGATTTATCATGAACATTGAGACCTATCCAATCACCAGTTCCACAGCTACAGGCCAACCTTCAGAGAAGTCTTCCTGGAATACTAAGAAGAGGCTAGGGCTTTTCAGATAAAAGTTCCACTTTTTGGTTTGTTTTTAAAATTGGTGACAGTAGGTGCTGTCTTGCAGATTAATTCCAAGGTATCTGCCTCCTTTGCTACCTTGGACAGTTCCCACAAAACCTTCTAGGCCTCACTGTCTTTCAAAAAGTAATCATTCTTAATCCAGTCTATCACTGATGGACATTTGGGTTGATTCCAAGTCTTTGCTATTGTGAATAGTGCTGCAATAAACATACGTGTGCATGTGTCTTTATAGCAGCATGATTTATAATCCTTTGGGTATATCCCCAGTAATGGGATGGCTGGGTCATATGGTATTTCTAGTTCTAGATCCTTGAGGAATCGCCATACTGTTTTCCATAATCATTGAACTAGTTTACAATCCCACCAACAGTGTAAAAGTGTTCCTATTTCTCCACATCCTCTCCAGTACCTGTTGTTTCCTGACTTTTTAATGATTGCCATTCTAACTGGTATGAGATGGTATCTCATTGTGGTTTTGATTTGGGGACATGGATGCAGCTGGAAACCATCATTCTCAGCAAACTATCACAAGAACAGAAAACCAAACACCTCATGTTCTCACTCATAGGCGGGAACTGAACAATGAGATCACCTGGACTCAGGAAGGGGAACATCACACACGGGGACCTATCATGGGGAGGGGGGAGGGGGGAAGGATTGCATTGGGAGTTATACCTGATGTAAATGACGAGTTGATGGGTGCTGACAAGTTGATGGGTGCAGCACACCAACATGGCACAAGTATACATAAGTAACAAACCTGCACGTTATGCACATGTACCCTAGAACTTAAAGTATAATAATAATAATAATAATAAGTAAGCATTCTTCTGAGTGCTCTGTGCAGGAAGAAAGGTGGTGTAGAGTTGTCCCAATCTCTACGAGCTCTTGTCAAAGCAAGCTGATACAGGAGAGACCAATATGGACCCTTTAGTCTTCTTAGTTTGTAAAACCCCTTAGTTCACAGTTTGACAGTCATGGGAAGGATTGCTACCACTGATTCTATCTAGGAACAGTGATGTCTGAGATGGGGATATGTTTGGCTCTTCTCTTCTCCTCTATGCCTAAAACATCATATAAGCCCAAAATACACAAAATCTTAAACCTAGCACATTTTAAAGACTATAAGAAGCTAGGTGGACATTTGGTATGTGAGATGTTACTAAGCTAAAAATTCAGTTATTTCCTAGAAATAACACGTGAATTTATATTCTCACCGTTTCCTAATGCCTTAGTTTCCAGGTAGTTGAAAGCAAGTTACCCCAGTTATGTCTGACTCATCAGAACCCAGGACCACACAACCTGGAGATCACCCGCTGCAGTAGTGTGTTCCGTCCTTGCATCCGTCCTGCCCTTTCATCATCATTCCTTTCTTCAGTGTCTAGGTCAACACTGCCTTGTGCTAAGGATTAAACAGCCCCAGAGGCTTGTTCTCCTCATTTATTCTCAAAGAAACCTCATTTATTTCATTTTTTCTCCTGATTTTATCACCAAACGGCCTCTCAGGGGAGCGAATCCACTCTGCTGCAAGTCTGGGGCTGGACCTCATCCTGCTAGAGACCTAGCTGATTGCTTGATAGTTCTTTTGTTTACACTACAGTTGCCATCCATAACAGGAAGTTGGGTTAGGCCTTTTTCCCTGTGGATGAACATAGAGGGAGCCTTTCCAAGATGTTTGCTCCACCCTTCTTTTCTCTTTCTGAGCAAAATCTTTCCCTAGAGTGCCATATCAGATATGATGTAAACCTTGAATATTACAGTGAAATGTTTGCTTCATGTTTAACCATGACACTGATCTGCTTCAGTGTCTGACTTAAAGATTCATTTGTTACTGGTCAATGCATGTAACATTGAGGCTCATGGAAAAGCCCTGATATTTAATGACAGAGGTAAAAATGAGCTGCCTGTTGATTTAGCAGTATGAGGTGTTAAGAGTACCAAATAAAAGATCTCCAATAAAAACAATATTAATGCCCAATTACGCATTTCCAGGACTGAGATCAGCCATTTCTCAAAGAAGTTTTACTAATCTGGCGAGTTTAGCTCTGTTGATACCTATGATGCAAATCATAGTATTTAACGTTTTGGTAAATACTGAAATTGTGAATTGGCTCAAAATCCATTCAGGCATGTTTATAAATCATAGAAGCTCTCTAAATAGTATGATTGGATGTGAGCTAATATTTAGGAGACTCACCACCCTATTAAAAGTATGTAAGTACATTAGAGAGGTGGGGAAAAAATAGAAACAAGAGAGAAAATGCATTACAATTTATTCCAACAGAGTTTTTGATCTCTTCACTCCAAGTATTGTGAGTGAATGTAAAAATATCATTCAATATCTACAAAATGCTATAATTCATCTGTTGTGTCTCACCAAATGCCAAGGTTGTAAAGAGATTTCTCACTTGTGCCTTTCTTCATCATTTGATGGTCATGTTGACTAAAGTGAGTTGCTTCCCTCTGGCAATCATTGCTGATGTTGAGTAAACTTGTTCTGAACCATTGTTAGTTATCCTGCTGGGACACACAACACTGGATAATGACATAAAAGACTAACAGGATGTGGTATAACTTGACGCACTAAATCCTCTGCTAAATCACACTTTTTGTTTTACTCAACTGTCTTCCTCTTTTCATTTGGCATTTCATCTGATTAATCTTACTTCTGTTCATGAAATATAAAGGTCTAGCTAGGTCAACACTAAGAAGATTGTGATTGTTGTTATTCTACCTACCCCTTACTCTAAATAAGTATTTTAACAGACAAGGAAGATCTTCCTTATCTAAACATTTGTGGCAGAATAAGCTTAATGTCTTCGGTTTTCTAAATCTCTTTTTTTTCCTTTTTCTTTCATTTCCACACTCACCTGCTACACTTTATCACATATAATAAACAACTAATATTTCATGACAACTACTTTGTTCCAAGTGTGTTTTATGAATTATCTCTATCTAATCCTCCCAACAACTATTTTTGCCCATTTTTCTGGATAAGATTATATAGTTTAAGAAAGGTTGAGTGACTTGGCTAAAGTCACACTGGAAATCGATGGAGCTGGAGTTCAAAACCAGGCCATCTGACTGCAGAGCCCATATAGGTAACCACTGCCTGCCATTCTTCATTGCTTCTCCTAAGGTTGACTTTGCATGTCCACAGCTTCACCTACCAAGAAAGCGACAAGCAGATATGTCAGAGAAGTCATTGTGCACTTCACAGCATCCTGCCATCCACCTGGTTCTCTGTGCCAAGGTCGTCCACCATCTCCTTTCTCTATAGACCATTCATTCATTCCTCAAATATTTTTGTTTGAGTTTCTACTAATACTAAGCAATGCTGACAGCACTGAAGATATAGCAATAAGCCAATCAAAGGTTTTCTCTTGAGTAATTATTTTATTGTGGCTGATGATTGACAAATAAGAAAAAAAGGGGGTGTGTATGTATATGTTTACATATATATTTTATATAGAGTGGTCTGAGAAAGCCTCCAACACAATGATATTTGAGCAAAACTCTGAAAGAAGTAAAGGAAAAACTATGCAGTTCTGGAAAAAAAATGCTCCAGTAATAGAGAAAAATAGGTTAAAATATTCCAAGGTAGGAGTTTGCTTGGTATATTTAAGTCGCAGTGTGGCTGAGTGGTATTAACAAGTAGTCAGGGGCTGTAATATTGGAGGGTTTGTGCCTTGCAGGGTGTGATGAGAATTTTGGGTTTTCTTTAAGTGACTTAAAATGCCATTTTGCGGATTTTTAACAAAAGAATAAAATGATCTTTCTTCCTTTTTGAAAGTGTTTCATATGCTGTGTGAAAAATAGAATAAAAGGAAAGCAGAGAAAGATAAAGAGAGGGCAGAGTAGTCCGGGTACAGACTACTATAATCCCATCACTTTTGGAGACTGAGGCAGGCTGATTGCCTGAGGTCAGGAGTTCTAGACCAGCCTAGCAACATGGCAAAACCCCACCTCTACTAAAAATACAAAAATCAGCCAGATGTGGTGGCCCATGCCTGTAGTCCCAGCTACTCAGGAGGCTGAGGCATGAGAATCACTTGAACCCTTGGGGGTGAAGGTTGCAGTGGGCCGAGATCGCATCACTGCACTCCATCCTGGGTGACAGAGAGAGACTCTGTCTCAAAAAAAAAAAAAAAAAAAAAAGAAAAGAAAAAAGAAAGGAAAAGAAAAAGAGAAAAGGAAAAAAAGAGAGAACGAGAGAGCAGAGAACTGTTAAAACAATTCAATTGCAAGATGACGTTGCCTCAGTCTAGAGTGGGAACCATAGAGCTGGTGAGAAGTTTTACAGTTGGGGTTGTCTTTGAACGGTGTAGCTAACAGGACTTACTGGTGAATTGGGTGTCAAGAGCGACATACATGATTTAGTAAGGATGACTCTGAGATTAGCCTAAGTGGAAGCATGAATTTGCCATCACTGTGATAGGGAAACTCAAGGGAAAGAAGATTAGATTGAAATGGCTGCGAATTTAAATTTTATTTTGGTCATGTTAGTGTTAGACATTTCTATTAGATTATCCAATTAAAGATATAAACAGTTGGATATAAGAAGGTGTAATTCAACTGAGAGGTTTGGGCTTACATTATATAAACTTGAGAGTCACTACCACAGGGACAGTATTTACAAAGAATTGGGTTAGGTCACTTCGGGAAATGAATATAGTAAAAAAGAAGGAAATCATCCCCCTAATAGTTTCTTATTCCTCTTGCATATCAGAATCCCCATTGAGCTTTAAAATACATACATATACCAGAGCTCCACCACAGACCCATTGTATCAAAATCTTCAAGATCAGGGTCCAGGGATCAATTTCAATCAGGTTTCCTAGGTGATTGAATATGTAGAGACTGACATGTATTGGGCAATCGGTATTATAAGTCATTCTGTTGGGTTATAATAGGAATTAAATTTTAATGTTGAGAACACAGTTCTTTTCATAACCACAGCCATATACTGAAACCCAGGGTATAGTTTTCCCTTTCCTGGATTAATTGGGTAGCCCTCTAACAATTCCGTCTGCAACTATTTTTACACCAATTTTTTGGCACAATTAACACACATAATCTTCAATATTATCTCATTGTTTTCAGACAACTATTCTTAACATGTCTTACCAGACGCTGTCTGGCATTGGCCATCCTGTCTCTCATTCTCATCAGGCACCAGGCTCCTCTTTGCTGTCTGCACTGCTGCCACAAACTGGCCTTTCTTCAGTCTCAGGTACACATCTACTTCCTCCTATGCCCAAGTTTTACACTTGCTGTATCCTGTTTAGCTGCTCCTTCTTTCACTTAATTAACTTCTACTCATTTTTTAACTCAACTCAATCATCACTTCCTTAGAGAAGTCTTCTCTGACTTTTCTGAGTAAGTCAAATACCACCATGGAAGTAGATTATGAAATAGATTTAGAGAGTTATGATCAGAATTTTTTTAAAAGGGAAATAGAATGAAATAGAAAGTGTGAGTGGGTTACAGCTACGAAGGATAACTATTAATCTCATTAACTACTGTTTCTCTGTGTGCTAGCAGGACAACATACCCAACTTGTAATACTTTTACAGAGAGATGGGAGAGATGAGAGAGAGAGAGAGGGAGAGAGAGAGAGAGAGATTATTATTGTCTGACTCTCTCATTAGACTGGAAGCCCCATGAGGTCAAAGGAGTGTGTCTGCTTGCTTTTCATTTAATCCATAATTTCTCATTAAATTGCTGACTCTCATTTAAGCACTCAAAGCATTTTTTGAGGAAAGGAGGGAAGAAAGAAGACAGGTATGGGAATTAACATTTGGAGCATGGAAATTTTGCACTGTTACATTTTGTAGCATGACCACACCTAACTTGGCCCATGCAAATTCTGTAGACTTGCCAACATTATATTTGAACACAGTGAGGTTTTCCACAATGTTTATTCACTTTTAATAATTCTTTTAAATAAACTAATGCTTTTATTTATAAGTTTTAAGTGAAATGCTAAGCTCAGGACATCTGATATTATTATAAATTGCATTACTTTTTGAAAAGAGCTTTAGAAGTCCAAGTCTTCCTGAGAACCATGGTAGAAAGAACCTTATTATTTTTTTCTTCTGAAAATGTATGGGGAATTTAGAAATGATGTCAGAACTAACAAACTGGCATCTTATCCCTGCTTGAAGATACTTTTTTCCCCTATGAAGCTCTTTTAATCACTGTTTCCAGCTTTTTTCACTCCATCAGTCATTAGTTTTGTGTTTCAAGGGTCAGAACCCTAACCTAATACTAGTCTCATGGGAAAAGGTAATTAATTAGCTACTTAATTGACCATTTCAGTTTTATAGTTTGTCTCATATGAAGCTGAGACAAATTATAAAACCATAATAGTCAATTAAATAGCTAATTAGCTTATTAGCTATTTAACTAGGACCCAAGCATTGTCAGTCACCAAACACTGTTTTCTTGATTCTACCTCTAGGGCTGGCTCCATTCTCAGGTTCCACGTAGCTGCAGGATGTGACCTCAGGCCCCATATTGTCTTGAATTTGCTCTAATGAATTTACTGGTAAAATGCTTCTTTTTTCCAGTAAGCTCCCAATCTATCCCTGAGTCAATCACTGTGATCAGGGGAATGTGATTGTCTGATTGGCTAGACCCAAGTCACGTGCCTAGAGTAAATTCAACGTTTCCAAAAGCACGTAGACTGAGAGTGGAAGACAAGGTAGTTCCTCAGAGGGATATCAAGGTATGTCCACCAGAAGGAAAGTGTATCAAAGACAATAGTAACAGTACCTCCTCATATTCTATGCCTGTCTTAAATTATGTTTCTGCATCAATTTAGGATATTCGTTTAGCTGTGTAAATGTTGCTTCCCATACTACGTTTTTATTATCTGATTTTACTAGTAGTTTTGTGTGTATTCTGCCTCTCCAAGTATACTGTAATTTCTTTGTAAGTGAACATTAGGCTATATATTGGGTGATACTTTTAACTGTGATGAGATCTTGATTTCTTAAGTGTTAAAGTAGGATCTCTCATTCACTCCCTAACTTATACATGTTTTCTTGGGAATTGTATGCTATTTTAGATTTCATTATAAATAAAATGCAGTTGCCTTGAACATGGAATCAAATGATATTCCTGGGAACAGGGATGGAATTTAGCCTCAGCGAGTAGAGAGAAACTCCTAAAGAATAGTAAGAGGAGAGAGATGTTAAATACCCAGAAAGAATAAGTAACTCAAGTTATAGATTCTTGTTATTATCAAATATACTGTTTTTTCTTTAAGTTAAAATCATGATTCTAATATATAGTGAGAAAGTGTCAAAGATTTAATCAACCCACTAATGAGGAGACTAGAGGGATGATGAAAATTGGTTCAAAGGAAGAGAGGAGATGTGTCTGTATGTATGTGTGAGCATGTAGATATAAGATATATAGAGATAATAATTAGTGGATAAAAGAATAGTGGAAGAAAATTGCAAAGCTACATAAAAACAGATTCACATCCTACACGAAAATAAAATTGTAACAGTTGAAGTTATCTTTTCTATGGCATAGAAGTAACTTGAATCACTAGTGAATAAAAACAGTTTGTAATGATCAGTCCTCTATAACTTAACAGCTAACTTTACAGAGGCTGAACATGATCAGTAATAAATAGAAAATCAAACAGAATTATACCCCCTGGAGAGAGATTCAATTTACGTGGGCATGTTAGATAATACTTTAGTATGGCTCTAAAAAGTTATGCAGTAGCTTATTTCCAAATTTAAGAATTTTTTTTCTAACACTGTAAATTAACAATGACATCTAAATGCCTTGTTGAAATGAGGAAGATAAGGAAGGACTATTTCAGCACAGTAGAAATATTCCAGGAATGAAGACACTTGTGTGCCACAGGGGAGGGTAAGTTGAGGAGGAAGTAATCAGTTCTCAATGATCATGTATTTGGCCTAATCGAATTGAAAATACAGCTTACCAATGGGCAAGCTGCTGGAGGACTGGGAGCAGAGTCCTCTTAGGAGGTTGACTCCAAAACTGTATGCCTAGCCACTTAAGCTGGCCTATTACTGGGGGCCAGGGTGGGGGCGCTTGCAAAAGCTTCAAGTTTACATTCATGACATATACCCCTTACTTTGTCATCTTTGCCATCTATTTCCCAGGGGCTTCCAAAATAAAAGTGGGATGAGCTAATCATAGGTGAATGGAAGAAAATATTCAAGGCCAGGGAGAGAGATGGAAGTCCCAGTAATTTTTAAGTTCCATGACCAGGACACCTATTATTGTATCCAGAGATAACATCAATCTATTCCTTATATGTCATAATTTAATAGCTTAGAAACCGACACCTGTTTCCTTCTAGTTGAAAAAGGAGTTATGTTCTCACGCTATGTGTGGCGGTATCCGTATCTTGTCTTGGTACTTTCTATGCTTTCCATTCCTGTTGAAGCCTTGGCTAATTCCTTTTGAGGCTGGGAATTTTCCCCAGGACTTCTAAGGATTCAAGAGCAGATACCTAACACTTTGTGTTATGGCTGGGAGTTACGATAACAATCACCACACTTCCGTGGCAAAAATTACTTTCACACGTCCCTCCTCACAATACATTTTTTTTTTTTTTTTGGGACGGAAGTCTTGCTCTGTCGCCAGGCTAGAGTCCTGTGTCACAATCTCGGCTCACTGCAACTTCTGACTCCTTGGTTCAAGTGATTTTCCTGACTCAGCCTCCTGAGTAGCTGGGATTACAGGCATGCGCCACCATGCCCAGCTAATTTATATTCTTTAGATTTTTTTTTTTTTTTTTTTTTTTAAGAAGAGACAGGGTTCCACTATGTTGGCCAGGATGGTCTCGAACTCTTGACCTCATGATCCACCTGTCTCAGCCTCCCAAAATGCTGGTATTACAGACGCAAGCCAACGTGCCCTGCCATAATGCATTCTTAAAGGCTTGAAAGATCTATGAGGGCCACAGCCATATCTGATGTTAGATTAAATTGACTTTGGGTGAGGAAATTCTAAGAACGATCTTTACTGCCTCTTTGAAAATATGGTAAATGCAAAGCTGGCACTTCTGTTTACCAATATATAAGTCTTCACAGAAATAAATTTGGCTCTCAAATTGCGGAAATGTATGATTTTTGTTAATTTTGTTTAAAAATTCTGTGTTTGGGGAGGGGAACGACACACACTGGGGCCTGTCAGAGGGTCGGGGGAAAGGGGAGGAAGAACATCAGGATAAATACATAATGCATGTGGAGCTTAAAATCTAGATGACAAGTTGGTAGGTGCAGCAAACCACCATGGCACATGTATACCTATGTAAAAACCCTACACATTCTACATATATATCCGGGAAATTAAAGTAAAGTAAAAAAAAATTAAATCTTGTGTTTTTAAGCAATAGAGTATTGGAAAGTGAAAAATAAGTAAGGGAACACACAAAAATTGGAATTTCTACAGAAAGTCTGACATCCTGGAACATGAAGATCTTTTCCTATTATCCGTCTCACTACTTGTGATTTACCTTGGTTTCTCATGATCATTTTGCCTTCTTAATCATGTAACAACACAGTATTAACTTGAAAGAAAATATGCTGTTTTGTGTTCCCTTTAAAAGACCAGATGAATAAACAGTACATAAAATTTTCTGGGGATTACCCCAGATCTCCTCTTCTTCCGATGTTCCTATAAAAACAAAATTATCTGTTTTAATGGCAGTTGAATGTGTGGAAGAGGTGAAATAGGCAAAGGTTATTTCCTGTAGGTTCAGTTAATATAAAACATAATGCAAAGCCACACCTGTTTATTCTACCTGCCTAATTTCTTGCTCTACCCTGGGATTATAGGCGCACGCCACCACGCCCAGCTAATTTTTCTTTAATAGAGACAGGGTTTCACTATGTTGGTCAGGCTGATCTTGAACTCCTAACCTTGTGATCCGCCCCCTCAGCCTCCCAAAGTGCTGGGATTACCGGCAAGAGCCATCGCACCTGGCCAATTTGAGAGTTTTGTAATGAAAGAATATTGAATTTTCCAAAATGATTTTTTTGCATCCATTAAGGTGATCACATAATTTTTATCTTTCATTCTATTAATGTGGAGAATCACATTTATTGATCTTCATGTGTAGAACTATCCTTGCATTTTATGGAAAAATCCCATTTGATTATAATGTATGATTATTTTACTGTGTTGTTGAGTTCAGTTTGCTAATATTTTCTTGAGATTTTTTGCATTTATGTTTATTAGAAATATTGGCCTGAATTTTTTTTTTCTTATAGTATTCTTTTTTGCTTTGGTATCCGACTAATGCTGACCTCATAAAATGAATTGGGAATTATTTTATCCTCTTCAATTTTTTGCAGAGATTTGAGAAGGATTGGTATTACTCTTTTTTAAACTTTGGTAGACTTTACCAGTGAAGGCATCTGGTTCAGGGGCTTCTCTTTGTTGAGAGATTTATGATTAGTGATTCAAACATTTTACTTGTTATTGACCTATTCAGATTCTCTATTTCCTTATAATTTAGTCTTTATAGTTTATATGTTTCTTGGAATTCATCCATTTTTTTCTAGGTTATTCAATTTTTGGTGTATAATTGTTCTATATATTTTTTGTGATATCAGTTGTAATGTCTCTATTAAAAATTTTGTTTATTTGAGTCCTCTCTCATTTTTAGTCTAGCTAAAAATTTGTCAGTTTAGTTTACCTTCTCAAAACACCAACTCTTAGTTTTATTGCTCTTTTCTATTAACAAGTCTACAAGACTATTTTCAGGTCTTCGTTTCATTTCTGCTCTAATCTTTGCTACTTCATTTATCTAACTTTAGCATTGTTTTCTTTTTCTAATTTCTTGAAGTGTAACTTTAGATTGCTTTTTGAGATCTTTGTTTTTTCTTAATGCAGGTATTTATACTATAAACTTTCATCTTAGATTTGCTTTTGCTGAATATTGTAAGTTTTGGCATGTTCTGTTTCCATTTTTATTTACTTCAAGATATTTTTATTTTCCTTTTTGTTCATTCTTTTACTCACTTGTTGTTCAAGGCTTTGTTGCTTAATTTTTATGTACTTGTGAATTTTTTAAATCTTCTTCCTCTTAGTGATTTCTAATTTCATTCCACTATGGTCAGAAAATATATTTAATGTTCTTTCCATATTTTTAAACTTGTTAAAACTTTTTTTGTGTGTCTGTTTTATAATGTTCTGCTCTGCTGGATAGCGCCATAAGTCCCATAGTCTTTCTTATTGTTTGTTTGTTTGTTTGTTTATTGTTCTTCTGGCTGGGTAATTACAAATGATCTGTTTTCGAATTAACCGATTCTATATTCTGCTTTATGCAGTCTGCTATTGAAACTCTCTGGGAGACTTTTCACTTTAGTCATACTTCAGCTCCAGAGTTTCTGTTTGGCTCTTTATGGGGGGTTCTTTCTCTTTGTTGAGCTTCTAATTTTGTTCAAATATTGCTTTCCTGATTATTTTTACTTGTCTCTCTGTGTTTTATTGGAACTCATTGAGCTAGTATAAGATGGGTATTTTGAATTCTTTGTTAGACAATTTACAGATCTCCATATTTTAGAACCAGTTACTTGTTCTTTATTTTGTTCTTTTGATGCTATTATGTTTCCCTAATTCTAGCACAAGGGGCATAGCTTTTGGCTGATCCTGGTTTTTGATATGCATTCATCATTAAGTTTAATCATTTCTACCTTTTGTTTTAAGGTGAGAGATACACAACCCTGTCTTTCCTTGAACATTTGGAAGCCCTTATAAGGTTATTAATTGGCCCAATTGTAATATCACCGTGTCTCAGGAAATAGGGAGGCCAAAGGAGAGATAGAGATGATGAAGGGTCAGTTTGAATAGCCATGACATTTATCGATTAACTGTCTTATTTGGGTGCAGTTCGTGAAGCCCAAAAATGATTACAATAGTAACATCAAGGATTACTGATCACAGATTATCATAACAGATATAATAATAATGAAAAAGTTCTAAATGTTGCAAGTTACCAAAATGTGACACTGGGACACAAAATGAACACATATTGTGGTAAAAATGACATCGATAGACTTGTTCAATACCGGGTTGCCACAAATCCTCAATTTGTAAACATTACAGTGTCTACAAACCAATTAAGTAAAGTACAACAAAAAAAGGTCTGCCTATATTCTGCTCCAGGGTCGGAATTTCCACCTCAATATTTACTGGTAGATGACATATAATATGTTATCGCCTTTGATTTTTATCGGTACCAAAGAAGTAAAACATCAATACATATTAAACACCACACACAATTTTTACAAATATGATAGAATTTACTTTTTCCCTATTACCTAAACTGACTGACCTGAGGAAAAAATTATTGTACATGGAAATGAACTTTGGCTAAACAAAACCCTGTAATACAAAATTTTTGTTTTACCTTTTTTTTTTTCTTAGAAGGAAATATAATGAATTTTTGGTGTCTTGTATAATTACTGGATATTTTCTGATTCCAATTTCAGCAATTTTAACTGCAAAATGTGAATAAAAGTAAAGAAGTCTCATCTTGATTATGACAAAAGATTTACATGTGACCAAATTTCTGAATTTACATTTTGTTTTTCCCCTATTGATCATCAGTACATTCTTATGGGGAGGAAAAAAAGACACAGAAATTTGAAGGAAAATCAATTTGTTTTAAAAAGGAAGTAGGAAATAAAAGATAATCTCGTTTATAAAATATATGACTAACTCATTGGTAATTGAGAACTTGTTATTTAATTTTTCTGAGATTCTTAGTTGGAAATACTTTGTTTTCTTGAAATAATCAGTGGCTCAGAAATATAACAGCAATTCCTTTAACATCAAAAATATGGCTTCAATTTTCTAACTATGGATGTACACCTGCATACCCACTTAATGGAGAAAATTTACTAAGTGCAGAAAAGATTGAGAGATTATTTAAGTTATTTTAAGGTTAGTCCAAGGAAAATACCTTAGCAGATACGTGCTTCTTTCTTCAACATTCTGTTGAATGTATAACTGAAACATTTTACCTATTTAGAGGATGCTGAGTGAACATAGTTATGATAAATAACTCTTTGATGTGAAAGGCAATGTTCAAAGTTCTTAACGTGTATATAAAATGCACTTAATCCTTTCAAACACCCAAGGAAGTGGTTACCAGGTTTTTCCCCGTATTACAATTTACAAGGAAATGAAGAGGCAGGGAATTTATGCAATTCGTCTGTTTCACAGTTAATATTTCAGAATTTGAGCTCCATGCAGTATGGCTGTAACCACTACACAGTTAAAAAAATTTTTCTGAGATAGGTGATTGAGAACTTTAGGAGAGCAATTTTTTTTAATGTTTGTTATTCTCATGCTTAAATAGCTCAACTTTCTTTCCTAAAAAATAGGAAACTGCTCAAGTTATTTCACTAATGGAAACAACTGTTGTGCCTCTAAAATGATATATTTAAAGTTAATGAAATCTACATCTTTTTATCTATCTGTCCCCTATTCCAAGTCAATGTATTTCACCTTCAAAATCATGTCAGTGGAAATTCATTCTGGAACTTAGGAGTTTGCAGTAAGTGGAAGTAGGCATCTTGGTTGGCTCTTAGTTGCTGAGTTAAAGATTATAGTTTTCTGCTGACCCAGTTAGTACACTTTATCATGTTTTAATGAATAAAATACTTTACCTTCAGCATTAATAGGAAGCTGTCCAGGCCTTTACTCTCCTTATAACCTAAGAAAAAAGAAAATATTTGCCGTAATGACTTCCAGATCAAATCAAAATATCGGCATAAGCAAATATTTAGGATAAATAGGCCATCAAAAAATTTACAGTGGTAGCCAAAGGGATAAAATATTTCAAGAATCCACTTTGTAGAATGATCTATAGCTATGCCTAAGACTTTCATAATAAACATTAGTTGCTTATGTAATGAAGTGTAAAAAAAAGATTTTTCCCACCTTTAATATATCTGTTCTCATAATTCAATTTCTAATAGCCCTATATTGATTTTTCAGAACACCAAGAAACAATGATGTTCTATCAACATAATCCGGTTCTTTCTTGTTTTAATGAGTGCCTCCCCCAGCCAAAGACACGTTGTATGAGCTGAATGGCAGCTCTATATGCCCAAACATTGAACTTACAGAAACTCCAGTTTTAAATGAATAGAGAAATCGCTAAATAAAAATATTGGTTTCTAAATTCCATTTTGAACTAACATATTTATTGTATCCTGCAGCTTTGATTGGCAGTATCTAATATGCCTATAAAATCCAGAGTTGCTTCTGTATCCTAATTACGAATGAAACAGCAGGAATGGGCAGGCAGTATAGTGTTGCTCTAACCATACTTGCCTTAGGGAACTGTGCTTTACAACTGTGCTTGGGGAATGTGCCTTGGGGAACCTGCCTCAGAGAACTCTGCCTTGGGGAACTGTGCTCAATTCTGTTTTGTTGCCATTACTACTACTATTGATGCAGACGTCTGAAGGTGGCATTAAATCTCTGGATGCATCCATTGGTCATTCCAGATTATTTCATCAAGTGAAAATGTCATCCACTTGGCCTAGCCTTTAGTACATTTGTCCTCTCTGCCTGGTTTGAGTCCCTTCTACCTTCTGATAACAGAATCCTGGCTTTCCTTCCGAAACCATCTCCCCTTCCTTCTAGTCTGGGTGGTTCAGATAGGCTGACTCCACCCTGAAGCTCCGGGAGTGAGCTGACATCCCAAAGTAGTAATGGCCATTTCTTTCAACCCTGAGCCACCCTGATAGCTCAGAGGTGGACAAGTGATCTAATAAGCCTGGCCAAGTCAGAAAAATTCCCTGAGACCACTTTGGTAGGAAATGGCTGGAAAAATCGTTCCTTGCTTCCTGCTGGGTTATAGCTTGGAGCTTTGCCAGTGCTTTGCATAAAGGAAAGCCAGCACAGAGAAAGGCAGCTAGACCTGCAGTGAGACTGGTTATTGAAGAGAATTTTTGGACTCTAGAATCCAGGTTTATCTCATCTACACATCAGTCAAAGTAAATGCTACTCTCTATTTCAAAGTGTTATCATGATGAATGTGTCAATATTTATAAAAGACCAATGTATTTCATAAGGAAATGAAGTAATTACCATTTTAATTAAGCCAGTTTGAGGGTTTTTTTTTTTTTTTTAACTGACTGTACTGACTGCTTGAGTTATCTTTCTAACCAGAAGGGCTTTTCAACTTGAATTTAATTTCTCTCTTCATTCGATTCAACATTTTTATTGATCATTTTTCCAGCATTGTAACACACGAATGAAATTAGGTGCCATAGATACAAAGACAATTGATACAGAATCTGCTACCTTCTAACTCTCAACACCATACAGGAGATGAATGTACAAATAGAAGATTTTAGAAAAGCCTGGTGAATACCATGACAAACTATGCACAAAGTATTAGAGGCAAGGATGAGTATCTCGTACAGCTCTTACAGATTAACGAGTGGGTTTGTGAGAGATGTTACAGAGGTTTTCCTACAAGAGGTGCTTACTTATGTGAGTTTTAAAGGCTGGAGAGTTTTCCAGTAGCTGGGACAACACTGAGGAATGGAAAATGGTCCAGTAGGAGACAATCAAGCAATCAAAGGCATAAAAATTGGAAAGTGCATGGAAGTCCTAGAAGCAGTAAGTGACTCAGGTAGATGGAGTTCATCCTGTGGGCAGGGAGAGGAGAGTAAATTAGGCAGGAGGGGAGATCAGGATTCCACATGGGAGGCCATGTGCCTGTAGGATCTTGCTTGTCTGTCAGTTTGGATGTTGCCATCACTGCAAAGCTTTCACCTGTGCTCATGGTGTTTTCATCTCCCTTGTGGACTGATTCCTTTATTGACTATCTACCATAGGGAGAGTGGGAAGTCAAGAGTAACCTACAGGTTCAAGGCATGTGTAGAAAATAAGGGATGGTGGATGTTAAATTCAAAAGACATTTACAAGATGCATACAATATAAAAGGGATTGTGATCAGTTTTGTAAAAGATAGTGGATAAAGACAAAACTTCAAACATGAAATTCTTTTTTGATACTTAAATCGGACACTTCCTTCTGTAACATTGCTAGTCTACTAGTTCTGCAGTAAAGACATCCTGATGATTTCAGCAATTTATAACTATTTAAGTTTATTGGAAATAACGCCAAGCACCATCTAATATATAGATGTGAACATCATTCCAAAACTTTAAAAAATTAGCTTTTAGTATAAGCTTTATGTTTGCCTTTTCTTAAGACTGTTGTTTATACTTTTGTGGAAAATATTGAGTAATTAAATTACATTATGCTCATATCATGTAATCCAAGAAATACAGGAATGCCAAAATTACAAAATAATGTGTCAGAAAAAATACAGCAAATAAGCAAACATCTCAATGGAAACATTTTTATCATACTAGATGATTATACTGGTCACTATGATGACTCCAGTATTATGGAAATACAATGTAGGAAGTTGAGATGAGTTATAAACCACAGCAAACATATCACACACAGTGTGTGAATACATAGTTCAACTAGGACAGTTACAAATCATCCTAAAAAACTTTGATGATCAGAAAATGACTTCTGTAATGTTTTAACATCTTGAAACGTTTTTATACATTCTTTGTGACTCATCTATGTTCTCTTTGGAAAGACAAATATGTTTTATGCAATTGCTGGGTAAATTCCCAATAGAAGTCAGTCAAACTAAGTTGGTTGATTATGTTGCTTAACTCTTCTGTACTGCCACTGAATGTGTACTGCTTTGCATATTAAGTGTTGAAAGAGTTTCTTAGAATCCGTAACTATGATTATATATCGTTCTATTGCTGTTTTATGACCTCTTCATTTTGCTTTATGTGTGTGTGTGAATTTTTTTTTTCTTTTAGAGACAGGGCCTTGCTCTGTCACCCTGACTGCAGTGAGGTGGCACGATCATAGCTCACTGCAGCCTCCAACTCCTGGGCTCAATTGATTATCCCACTTCAGCCTCACAAATAGTTTATGTATTTTGATAATGTTTTTCTAAGTTCATAAGAGCTTGGGAACGTTTGTCTCTTGTTGAGTTAACCCCTTTTTATTTTAAACCATCTTTTTTTATCTCCAAGACTATTTCTTTCCTTAAGGCATAATATATTAATTAAGCCTTCATTAGTATATCAATTTTCAATAAATATACTTATTATTTATATGAATAGTGTATTAATAGTTTTTAAGAAATAAATATATTAATATATCCAGGTCAGGTTTCAATATATTAATATATCCATGTCAGCCCATTTTTATATGATATAACACTATTAATTATTTTCATTTCTAGAAACCTGGAGCCCAATTTGTTTTCACTTTTAATGTCTTTTTATAATTGACACATAATTACTGTACATGTTGATGGCGTACATAGTAATGTTTCTGTATATAATGTATACAGATCAGATCAGGGTAATTAACATCTCCATCATTTCAAATATTTATCCTTTATTTGTGTGGGAACTTTTGATATCCTTCTTGCTGTTTGAAACTATATATTACTTTTAACTATAGTCATTCTACAGTGGTATAAAACACTAGGACTTCATCCTCCTATACAGGTATAATTCAAAGTGTGTCTCTTTCAAGAAGCATAAACATGTCATATTTATGTAGTCTGATAATGTTTGACTTTTAATTGCAGTGTTTATTCTGTTTAAATTTACTAGAATTCTTAATATAGTTGTATCTAAGTCTACTATCTGCTATTGTATTTGTCCTATCTCTTGAAAAATAAACTTTTAAATTTGGAATAAGTTTTGAGTCACAAAAAATTTGTGTGATCACCGAGAGTTTCTATATCTGACCTTTAGCTCTGTGTCCCCTAATGTTGACATCTTACATAATTGTAGTACATTTGACAAAACTAATAAATTAACATTGGTACATTGCTGTTAACTAAACTCTTGTCTTTATTCACATTTCATCAATTTTCCAGTAATGTCCTTTTTTCTCTTCTAGGATCTAATTCAACATACCACATTGTATTTAGTCCCCATATCACTTTAGTCTCCTCAAATCTGTGACAAGTTATTGGTTTTGTCTTGTTTTTCACGACCCTGGCAGTGTTTAAGAGTACTTATGAGGAGCTTTGTAAAACATCCCTCAGTTCAGATATTTATGATGTCTTTGTTATGATTATATAAAGGTTATGCATTTTCTGGAAGCACTTAAACGGAGTGGAAGTGCCCTTCCATCACAATATATCAGGGGATGAGTGATACTCACATGCCATAACTGGTGACAGTAACCTTGATCACTTGGTGAAGATTGTCTGCCAAATTTCTGCACTGTAATTGTTTTCCCTTTTTCTTAATTTTTTCTTTGGAATCCAGTCACTAAGTTTAGTTACACACACTTGGAGAGGGGAATTACGCTTCACCTTCAGGAAGGAAGAGACTATACTCATATTATCAGCAATTCTTCTGTAAAGCTGTGTCTCTTCTGCCCTTGATCCTTGTGTTGGCTTATTCTTGCATTTCTGTCTTCTTTTGTATTAGTCGGGTATTTTCTATTATACCATTTTATGTCCGTTTCAGATTAAGTCCAAAATTTTGCATTTTCCTTTGAGTTGTTGCCCTACAAATTACAATATTTGTTCTTGCTACAATTTTTGCTTAATACTTTCTCTAACAATTGAAAAGACATGTTAGAGTCTAAACCCATTTATCTCCCAACCTGTCTTTCGTGCTATTTTTGTCATATATTTTACATTACAGTATCTCAATAGGTCTTTATTATTCTTTAAATATCACAATTTTTTTTAGTTCTAAGCAGAATCAACTTTTCTACCTTTTGTTGCCAACCTCATTAAACGGAAAAGAATTGCGTAAGTGTTTGAAAAACCGCTTCCAAAAGCATCTAGCAGATTTAGCAGAGGCCCATATTAAAATATCAATAACATTCAAAAGTTTGTAAAGAACTAATTTTGAGTAACAAATTGGTCAGTGTGAAAAACAGCTATATGTTATATAAAATTAGAATTATCAAAGTAGTTGGGGGGTAGTGTGTACTTTCTAAAAGCATCAGATAGTCCATTTTGAGTAAGAGAAATATAAGGGAAATGCCAGCTAGAAGGAGGCACAGATTTAGATAGAATCTGCAGTCTAACTGTGTAACACCTTGGGCGCCTGGGAAGAGCTCAACATCAAGAAGAAGTTTTTGAAAAACCACATAAGCACATTTTTCATAAAACTTTTATTATCATGTCATTTGTAAAAATGTAACAGTAATGGCAACTCCTCTTTTCCAAGGCAAAGAGAAACACTGCAGAATGGACATTAAACAAGGCATTATGCCTTACAAGCGAGACATAAAATGTCAAGGGAAACTTCAGCATAAAAATGTTGAACACATAATGTGAGATAATTTCAATACATAACAACTGACATTCTTCTTTAAAAAAAATATAAAAATACAGATGTGAACATACATTCCCTTACCCTAACAGTGATCCACTCATTGCTTACATTCCAACCCCCTCCCTCCAATTCCCCAACCTATCATTTATCAAGGTGCCTAACACGTTATGGTCTCCCACTAAATAGTAGTTTAATGACACATTTAAAACCCATCATATTCCAATTAAATAATCAGGACTGAGCTATGTTTGATGAAACACACTCATATCTTTAAATAACAACATGTAAAATATTAAAATACAAGCTTTCATAAATAAATAAGTACATAAATAAGTAGAACCCTCATAAGAAATAGTCAAACACATTAAGTCCTTTCCAGGTGTCCCTAGAAAGCAGCTGTTCTCTTTTTCATTTTCAGCTCTGGTAAGGGCAGAGACCATCCTGCAGGAAGTGTCAATGTTAGACTGATAACTTTCTTACTTCACTCCTGTCAATCGGTGCTCCCCCTGTGATGAGAAAA
Organism: Mandrillus leucophaeus; assembly: GCF_000951045.1. Lineage (NCBI taxonomy): Eukaryota > Metazoa > Chordata > Mammalia > Primates > Cercopithecidae > Mandrillus > Mandrillus leucophaeus. The sequence continues at coordinate 196,761 of NW_012109452.1, read as the reverse complement.
GGGTTACTGTTGCAGGTGCTAAGGAAGGCTGCTCTTCTGTCACTCTGGTGGCTGAAGTTGCTTGGAGGGATGTCCCCATGCAGACTCTCACCCAGCCCTCCTCTCAGGGAAGGTCTGCCTGTACCCACTGCCCTCTATAGCAGAAAACTTGCACTCCTGAATACTACTTTTTTTTTTTTTTTTTCAAGAAAGAGGTGGCTGTGGACTCAACTAGATTCTTGGTTTGAAAAGCCAAAACATATTGGTCACTGTCACATTGGGTTAGAAATTTCCATTCATGATCTCCCTTAAGCTGCACACAACCCTATGAAATAACTATCATTATCTAACCTATTTTACTAAAGCTCAAAGAGATTAAATAAGATTGACAGGGCTCCTAGCCTTGAACTCACTGGGGGTGTCACTGCAAAGTTTCTGCTCTTCACCAAGAAGACTGAGAGGCCAGAAGTGGCCAAATCAGACATTGCATTTTTAGGTCTGAAGCCCCTTAGGGACTGAGGTAAACATCCTCTCCAAACAGGCAGGGGGCATTTTAGCATTGTCAGTCAAATCTACTTGGTATTCTAGGAAGGCACATTTACCCTCACTTATTTCAGTAGGGGTTAGGCCTGGGAATGGCGGGCACTGAAATACGGAAATATCCTCTGGCATCAGAGCAGACTAGTAACCTTAATGGCAACTTTAATTGTGAAAATAATAATTACAATTTCTAGTCCTTCAGCTAACTCCTGGGTTGCCCCGATTTTATTTTTAGGGGACAGATGCCAGTATTTCTGACCAACGGTCCAGTCGCCTGTGTACATGGAAATTACAACTCACTTGTTCAGTATCTTTTCGATGATTTTCTGAACCATGGAGGATGCGGGGTTGAGACAAGCTTTCTTCCCATTCTTGAGTGTGGCTCTGCAGAGAGAAGGGAATTCCATGAGGCAGGAGGTCGGGCTGGGCACAGGGTTTGGGGCAGCGGGAGAGTCGGGGACCCTGGCGGTGACAGCGGCAGCGCGGGGAGGAACTTACATGACTTCGGTTTCGGCGCAGTGGGGTCCTGGGGCCTTCACAATCACACTTTGGATGTTCTTGGGGTGAATTCCCTGCAGGGTCTGCAAGCACTGGCAGCGCAGTTCAGTGGCCACGGGCGCTCCTGGGGAAGAACAGACTCACTGATTGAGCGGGACTGTCGGCGCGGGGCGCCCACCCCAGCAGCGTCCGACCCGGGGACCCCAGCGGGACGGGACCCACCTGTTGCCCGCCTTCCGGTGGCCACCAGGAGCAGGAGCAGCAGCGCCACCCGCAGGAGCCGGGGATTGCTGGGGGCTGCGGAGAGCGCGGCGCGGGCCATGGGGCTCAGCAGACGGATCGGGAGGCTGTGCGAGAAGCGGGAGAGCTGGCGGGGAGGTGCCTGCGACCCGGGCTCTGTGGCTTCCCCAGATCGGCGAACCCTTTTTATGCATGCTTGAGGCTGGAAAGCCCGAAGCCGCCGGGTCAGGGAAATTCCCAGAGCTCCAGATCGATCCCGAGTCCTGAAGGAAGGCGACGGCCCCGCCCCCGGGGTAGAGTGTGGTACCGGTAGGGGGAGCCCACTGGTGACGACTGAACCTCTCCCTCCAGAGTAACTCCCGTGGACTCTGGGACTTTGTGATATTCACTTTCTGCCCCAAATTCCTGGAGGGGCAGTGAGGAAACCTCGCTGGAGACACAGCCTGTGAGGGGGCCCTTAGGTCCCTGATGACCCCCGCTTATGGGGTAGGGTTGGAGGAAAGAGCTGGGGGGACCAGTGAGAACCAGGACAAGAAAGGCACGACTTCTTTAGAGGAAGAGAGCTTTGTCTCCTCAGTTATCAGATTTGCTGGGGACCCGGAGATAGGCGAGTTTTACCTCAGCTATCCTCTCTCCGTATAGTGTGTCCTCTATGTTAACCTCCCTGTCTCTGCCTCTCTCATTTTCGGTTTAGCGTATTTCATGTACATCTAACATCAGTGTTCTCTGTGAAAGTACAGCCATCATCTCAGATTCCAGAGAAGAATGTTCTGCTTGTTCCTTTTTTGCATATGCTCTAATCACACTTAGAACATCTTCTTTACGTCCTCCATTTGGTGGCAACAGATTATCAGTGTCAAAAGTTGAATCCAGTATTACTGTCAGTGGAAGCCAGGGCTGTATAGCATGACCTCTTCTTTAGTTTCCTGCATAACTTCCTTTCTCCCTCTGAAATGTTGGAACTTCTTAAATCCCTTGGAGATCTTCTCCCTGTGGGAGGGATTCAGATTCGATCTAGAAATATGACACTGGCTGTCACTCTGAAGCTGTGGAGGGGCAGGGTCCAGCAGGCTCATGAGTTCAATGTTTCTGGTTCTGTCTTTGCAAATGACACTGGAGAGTTGGTATCTGGTGTGCAAGCACTATTCCCACTGGAGAAGCAAACAGCTGCCTGCTGATGACATTTAAACACCAGATCACACAAAAAATCACATTCCAATTGCTATAGAACTTTCTGGTCTTCAGTGATGGGCCCTCTTTCTCTGGAAACATTAACAGGGCTCCATTTTTTCTGGTCTGGCATTTCAGTCTTTTAACCTGACACCTTTGTCCCTTTTTCAACAGTTTTAGATAATTAATTTTGAAATGTCATTAGGTTTTAGAGGGTTTAAGTGTGATTCTACAAGTTGCTCTCAGACGTCTCTGAGACGTGGAGTAGGATGGAGGAGAGCAGACAGGAGTGGCAGCTGCTTGAAGCACAGGGCTCTACACAGCCCAGCTCCAGGGGTAAGAGTCCTTGCCCGTAACCACAGAGCTTGCAACTCTGCTGCCCGTATTTAGTTGCAGAGTATCACCTGCAAGTTGTTAAACCTCTCTGTGCCTAGCCCAAGGTGGTTATGAGAAACGAGTTAACATTTGTAAGGGACATCATGGATTAAGTGCCTTATTAATGGTTGTCAAATAAATGAAATGGACTATTTTCATTTTCAAAACACTATTTCTTTCCTGACATTTCCTAAACTAAAACTCAACCTGCTATGAATTCTGTAAAGGAAAAAGAAGAATCTAATGGAAAGTTTTACTCCCCAGTGTTTTTCACGTTTAAAATTTTCTGTATCCCTTACTGCCACCCAACTGTCCTTAACTGTCCGTAACTGATATAAGGCAGTGTGAGTCCTTAAGAAATCAAAGCAGAACCTAGAAAGAAGAATGTTCATATAAACACCACAATCCCAGTTTCCAAAATGGTCTTGTAGTTACTGGTGCTCACAGGTATCTGTGATGTCCTTACAATAATCTTGGACAAAGGATAGAAAGGTGTGCTAAAACATCCTGTTACTTTAAAATAGACACTATAGGTAATATATATGCTCCATTCTCTTTCCTCTCTCACATCTTGCTGACTACTTAAATTCCTTGAAAGGAAGGTTAGATACAGAAAAAAACATTCACCCAGTGGAGGCCAAAATACAGTGTCCCAAATGTCTTCTGCAGTTTCAAGCTGTAATAAATGCTGCAAACTTATAAATGAAAAATAAAGTTCAGTTAGGAATTTTTAAAAAATAAAAAAGTTAAATGTTTTTAATTTAGGAAGGCTTTCAGAAAGGAAGACAAGTCTGCACTTTATTAGGAGATGCACTTAGATGGGGAGACATTTTTTATTGTTGAGATGGATCGTTGATTTGTTTTGTAGACTTTCAATCACTTCATCTATAAAAAAGGAGTTGGAATAAAAAACTTATCTTATTTATCGGAAAAGATGTACAACACAAAGGACCTATAAAAATACTTGAGTATGAGCCTAAGAGAAAAACCAAGAAAATTAAAGGGAAATTCAAATGTGTATTTGAAAGCAGGAAATGACATATAACCTAAAGGTTAGAAAACATGTGACTAGCTCATGTATAATTGAAAGTTTGTGTAGTTACTCCTCTTGTTATCACTCTTTTTTTTTTGGAGATTTGATGGAAAACTGCCCCAGAAATACGAAAATGATTCTTTAAAACTTGAAAAACCTTTTGTTTTTTAATTGTTGTAATACATGTTCATTTTATAAAAACTAGAAAAATCAGCAAGACATGAAGAGTTCATTTTCTCTAAATCTATTCACTTTTGTCTATGAAACAAACTTTAACAGGTCACTAAAAATTTGTTTGTTTTTCTTCAGAAAACATAAGGTAAATGATAAGAGCTCACAAGATTCTGGGTAAATATGGAACACACTGCTTTTTTATTTAGTAGCTTCATACTATGGGCAAGTTAATAAACCTCTGCACCACAGACAAGGGGCAAATAATTTATTTTATGCTCTTCTAAGCATTTTGCAAATATTGACTCATTCAATCTTCCAAACAATACTGTGAAGTAGATACAAATTGTTATCGGTATGGAACTTAACGGTTACAAACAAAGGAAATGAGGTTCAGAGATATTAAGTCACTTGCTTAACTTCACACATCCTTGCGGCTGGAAATCAAACCCAGAGAAAATGACTCTTAACCATTAAACTATGGTAAAAATGCACTATGGTATATAATTAGTACTTTAAAGGAAAGGAAGGATTTTTTAAAAATGTATTTGTTTTTAACCTAGTTGAATGGCTTAAATTTACATATTTTAAAATGAAAATAAATCAATATGATAATCTATCTTTGTAGTTTTGTTTCACTAACTGTGTAACTCTCTCCTGTGGCATTGATACAGCTCATTATCTTCACTTAAGGTGCCCAAATCTGAAGAATAAAATAATCACTTTTCCAAGCAGAAAGCTGACAAACTACTTCTTAAAAAAAAATGATGAAGGCAAACATCTTCAGTGTGATATCATGTGGATATCATGTACCGGCTTGATATGATGTCATAAGAATTGCCTAAGCAGGATGCCTCTTTGGTACGACTTCCAAAAATTCATCACCCAAATCTAGTCATGATAAAAAACCTTCTTCAAACTCATGCTGAAGAGTCTTAAAGCTGATCAGTGTTCTTCAAAACTATCAAGGTCATGAAACAATAAAAGACTGAAAAAGCATCACAGTCCAGAGGAAACTGGAGACGTGACAACTCATTGCTGTGTGGTAGTTTGGATAGGATCCTGGGACAGAAAGAAGACGTTAATGAAAAAACTGGTGAAACGCAACTCAGTCTGGAGTTTAGTTAAAAGTAACGTGTCATTGGTGGTTTCTTAGCTTTGACAGGTGTTCCGTGGTGTTGTAAATGGTTCACTGTCGAGGAAGCAGGATGAAGGACACACAGACACTGTACGATCTTTGCCATGTTTGTGAATTGAAAATTGTTCCAAAATAAGTTCATTTATTTCTAAGTTTATTTTTCTAAATCCATTTAGAATACCACCAAAAAGAAATTACAGCACGTGCAAGTTTTACCTGCTAGCTTTCTAGACAGGAAATTGAATTTTTATTTAGTATATATTTGCTCAAATATGAAAATTCAAAATATCTGGTGCCGCACTTTGGACAGTTCATCATGATTCATAGAGTTAAATACTTTTCCTTCAGCATTATGTTGTCCAGATCTCTCCTCTAGTTCTAATAACTGAAGAAAATAAGAAAGTGTTTGCTATCATGGTCTCCAGACCCAACACAAGAAGAGCGCCAAGAGAATAAAGCGAATGAAACATGTCAAGACGCAGTGGACATTTGCAGGTTATGCAGAACTTGACTCCTGAGGAAAATGTCATCAAAATCACTTGTTTTTGTAAATGAAGTATAAAGCAGAGGATTTGTTGTTGGTGGTGGTGCTGGTGGTGTTTTTCCGTACATGCCACTTGTATCAATGAGATCTTCATAAGCCAAAGCTTATAATGCTGTTGACTACAAAAATAAATTGTCTCGTTAGAATAAATGTTTCTCCAAGCATAATTTCTGTTCAAGAGTTGAATGCCAGGATTTTATGCAGTCTTTAAGCTCATTCAAGCAACAATTCTTAAAGAAATGGAAGAATCTTTAAAAATGAAAGCTTTGGTGGCTAAATTCCATTTGTCCTGTAATTATTATGGAACCTTACAAAACTGGCATACAGTCAAATCTTGGTGCTCACATCTCCTAGGCCACCTGTTCTCCAGTCACTGCTACAGCACGAGCTGCCTGCAGATGTCACCTGGAAACTCCTTGCCTCAGCTGAACCAGGTGTCTTTCACTTTCTGGCCCAGTGTTTCTCTGTTGCTGCCAGGAATCATCCCTTTCACAAGAGGAACTGGAGTCAATGGATAAATGTTTCCCCATTTTGCATGTTTTGGTCAGAAATTCTACACCATTTTTCAGAGGGTCCCCAGTAGAATTGACCTCCAGCTGCCCACGTCCTCTTTTCCTATTTTGTTCTTCCCAGCTTTCAAGTCCTCTGCATTGGTAATATGTCCCCAAATAAATGACCTGCATGGCAGGCTCATGACTCAAACTTTGCATTTTGGAGAAGTCTAAACTGAGGCACTGCTCCATCATGAGAAATAACCATGCTCAAATAAGGAGGGCAACCCTGCTCTGCCCCAAACTGACTTAGGAACTTCTTCCTCACAACTGCCGTCCCTATTTCCCTATACTCATCTCTTCCAATGTAATGACTCTGACTCTGAGGGGAGAAGAATGAAGGTGTGTGAACATGACATTAAATTCCTCAATCAGTCCACCTCCGAAGTCCTTGGGCAGGGTGTGTGCTGGATTCGTGATCAGCCTCTCTATTTAGCCTCCCAGAGACTGCTTGTCTGGCAGCTTCTCTTTCTTCCGATACATTTAAAATTAATATGTGCATACAAAGCACAGTGATAGGTTTAGTAGAAGAGATAAAGTTGGATCAAATCCAACTTCTAACATAAAATTCTTCATTTAGTCTGTCTACTTTCTTTTGCAATGCTAGATCATTTATTTTTCTATTCCTGGCATAATAACCTCATGATATGATCAGTATACAAATACTTAAAATCTTTCAAGAAACACTGAGAATCATTCAATATTTTAGCTTTGGTCTGTTTTCTTGGGTGGGGGGTGGAAGAATGGGCAATTATTTATATTTAAAAGTGTTTTTATAAATTGTTTTGCCTCTTCATTTTCTTAAGATTGGTTCCTAAACTTTCTGGAAGTGGCATCCATTAAATAAATAACATAATGATCATATATTATGAAAAAACCAAAACGTAGGATGGCCAAACTTGCAAAAGGATAAGCAAATGAGAAAACTTCCCTTGGAAATTATTACCTAAGAAATTTATTTTGAAAATTAAAACATCACTATGACTTTGGTATTCTGGAAACAAAATTTAGGAAGTTAGGAGATGAATGTATAAACCACAAGTGAAAATAGCATGCATAGCATAGAAACACAGATTTCATCTAAGAAAAGTTTGAATCATCATAAAACCTTGATCTTAAGTTTCCTATCTGTAGTGTGTGTTTATATATATTTGATTCAGAGTCCTGCTCTGTTGCCCAGGCTGGAGTGCAGTGCTGCAATCTTGACTCACTGTAAACTCCGGCTCCCAGATTCAAGCAATTCTCCTGCCTCAACCTCCTGAGTAGCTGGGATTACAGGTGTGCACCACCGTGACCAGCTAATTGTTATATTTTTAGTAGAAATGGGGTTTCACCATGCTGATCAGGCTGGTCTCGAACTCCCGACCTCATGATCCACGTGCCTCAGCTTCTCAAAGTGCTGGGATTACAGGAGTGAGCCACTGTGCTTGGCCGATCCACAGTATTTTTCAATGTTCATTATTGTCCAATTTCTTGGTCAGAAATATTTTTCTTTTGATTTTTTCCTTTTGGGTTCTGTCCATATATTCAGTAGAGACTTCTATACAATACCGATTTCAGAGTTGCTCTACTGGTGTTTTACTGAGCTAGGTCATTGATTGACATTTTTGAAGTAGTTAAAGACACAAAAAATATGAGATCCAATTACACATTATAATTGGATGGAAATTATAGTGAAAATTATAGTGGAAATTATAGTGAAATGGAGGAAATTATAGTGAAAATGGGGAAACAAGAGCTTGGTTGTGTGTCATTTACTATCTGTATGTTATACATAGAAATAAATGTCTTCAGTCAAATAATGCTTAATGTGCGCATATTAGCATCTGTGTATGACTGGAGAATGTGGGTGGACAGACTCTTAACAGAATCCCCACCAGGCCCAGATATTTTTATTTATTTTATTTTTTATTTAATTTTTTTTTTTAGAAGAGACGAGGTTTCACTATGTTGGCCAGGATGGTCTCGAACTCTTGACCTCATGATCCACCTGTCTCGGCCTCCCAAAGTGCTGGTATTACAGACATGAGCCACCGTGCCCAGCCACAATACATTCTTAAAGGCTTAAAAGATCTCTGAGGGCCACAGCCATATCTGATGTTAGATTAAATTGACTTTGGGTGGGGAAATTCTAAGAACGATCTTCACTGCCTCTTTGAAAATATGGTAAATGCAAAGCTGGCTCTTCTGTTTATCAATATTAATCGTCTTCACAGAAATAAGTTTGGCTCTCAAATTGTGGAAATATATGATTTTCGTTAACTTTGTTTAAAAACTCTGTGTTTGGGGAGGGGAAGGACATACACCGGGGCCTGTCAGAGGGTCAGGGGCAAGGGGATGAAGAACATCAGGGCAAATACATAATGCATGCGGGGCTTAAAATCCAGATGATGAGTTGATAGGTGCAGCAAACCACCATGGTACATGTATACCTATGTAAAAAGCCTACACATTCTACATATTTATCCTGGAAATTGAAGTAAAATTTAAAAAGTTAAATCCTGTGTTTTTAAGCAATAGAGTGTTGTAAAGTGAAAAATAAGTAAGGGAACACACAAAAATGGGAATTTCTACAGGAAGTCTGACATCCTGGAACATGAAGATCTTTTGCTAATATCCGTCTCACTCCTTGTGATTTACACTGGTTTCTCATGATCATTTTGCCATCTTATTCGTGTAACAACACAGTATTAACCTGAAAGAAAATATACTGTTGGGTGTTCCCTTTAAAAGCACAGATGAATAAATAGTACATAAAATTTTCTAGGGATTACTCCAGATCTCCTCTTCTTTCGATGTTCCTATAAGCACAAAATTATCTGTTTTAATGGCAGGTGAATGTGTGCAAAAGGTGAAATAGGCAAAAGCACCAGAGATGAACTCTTAGAAATAATAATTGTATACTTCTATTGAGCTCATAAAGAGAAAATGAAATAGCTTCTCCAGGAGTAATATTTTCCAGAACGCTATTCTGGGAATTACTGTAAAGAAAGGCATTATTCCTTAAGGTACTTATTTCCTGTAGGTTCAGTTAATATAAAACATAATGCAAAGCCACACCTGTTTATTCTACCTGCCTAATTTCTTGCTCCACCCAGACAAAGAAATGTGTGAAGTCTGTTTGCCTTTGAAATGCTGATCATTTTTATTCCAATACTGGATAGGTCATAGGTAACTGGCCATGTGCTTTTTGGGGTGAAATCCTGGGTATTATAGTGAAACCAAGAGCAGTGGCCCCAGAAGTCAATAGGCAGGGCTGGTCCATGATTAATCTGTGTCGAGGGGCCTTTTCCTCTTCACCCACCTACCTTTTCCAAATGTCTCCATTTTCCTTCTAGCATTTCCTCATACTAAATTTTATTTTTTCTCAGAAAAAGACCTGACCTCAGTCATGAATACCTTACTGCAAAATTCTAGTCTGTCTGGGTGGTCGAGCCACTGTATTTAGCATTTTAATACAAGCGTGTAATAAAGAATCAAGGATAGTCTCTCCACAGAAGAATTTTAGGCACAATGAGATTCCTCATCCCTTAAATGAGGAATGTCAGGGCGAAAAGATCTGAATTTGCATCAATCTGCTAATAGAAAATTCACATTGCCTATGCTATGAGCGTCCCTAGGCTGCTTGTGTAGAGTGTTTTGAAACTTCAATTGCACTGCCTTATGTCTTAACCATTTTTCAGCCTTGTTCTCAGATATATCAGTATTATTGTTATTATTAATAAAATTATATTGCATCACTTTGTGACCAATTTTTTTTTCTTTAAACCACTTTACTGAGATATTTTTGACATACGAACAGCTATACATATTTAAGTATACAACTCAATGAGTTTGGGGATAAGTATAGACATGTAAAACCAACATACCACCAGGACCATAAACATCACCTTCATCTCCCAAAGTTTCCTCCAGCCCCTTTTTATTGTTATCATTTTGAGGGAGGGGTGTAGGGGGTGGGAGTAACAATACTTAACATAAGATCTATGCTCTTAGGAAATTTTAAGCATGAAACACAGTATTATTAGCCAGAGGCACTAGGTTATATAGTAGATCTCCAGAACTTAAAACTTTGTATGCTTTGATCATCTCCTCTTTTACCTCTCCGCCAAGGACCTGGCAACCAAAATTCTACTCTCTGCTTCTACGATTTTGACTATTTTGGGTTCCACATGTAAGTGTGACCATACAAGATTTGTCTTTCTGTGTCTGACTTACTTCATTTATATGATATCCTGTATGTCTATCTACATTGTCACAAATAGCAGGATTTCCTCTTTTTTAAAGGCTGAATAACGTTCAATTTTATATAGATATGTATATATACAGATATGTATAGAGATATGTATATATAGATATGTATATATAGCTATGTATATAGATATTTATATATATAGATATGTATATATATGTATGTGTAGGAGGTATGGGTGTGTATATACATATTGCATGTTTTCTTTCTCTATTGGTCTATTGATGAATATTTAGGTTGTTTCAATATCTTGGCTATTGTGAATAATGTTGTAATGAACATAGGAGTGCAAATATTTCTTCAGGATGCAATTTTAAATTTCTTAGAATAAGTCCCAGAGTGCAACTCTTGAGTCATACGGTAGTTCAATTTTTAGTATTTTGAGGAAACTCTGTACTGTTTTCCATAATGGCTGTACCAATTTTCATTCATTTCAACTATTTGCCAGGGTTCTCTTTTCTCCAAATCCTCACCAACACTTATTTTCTTTCATATTTTAAATTGTAGCCATCCTAACAGGTGTGAGCTGGTCTCCCATTGTGGTTTTGATTTTCATTTCCCTGGTGATTAGTGATGTTGAACTTTCCATATACCTTGTGGTCATTTGTATGTCTTTTGATATATCCAAAAATTTGTTATCAAGGCCAATGAAAATAACTTTGTCCCTGGTTTCTTTTAGGGGTTTTGAGACTTTATGGTCTTACATTTAAGTCTTTAATCCATTTTGAGTTGATTTTCGTATATGGTGTAAGAGAAGTGTCTTATTTCCTTCTTTTGCATTTGGATATCCAGTTTTTCCAACACAATCTGTTGAAGAGGTCATTCATTCCCTATTTTGTGTTCATGGCCCCCTTGTCAAAAATTAGTTAACTTTATATGTTTGACTTTATTTCTGGGCTCTTTATTCTGTTCCATTAATCTCTGTCTCTATTTTAATGTCAGTATCATATTGTTTTAGTTGCTATAACTTTGTAGTATAGTTTCAAATCAGGAAGTGTGATGCCTCCAGTTTTGTTCCTGTTCAAGACTGTTTTGGCTATTTGAGGTCTTTTGTGGTTTCATATTGCTATAAGTTGAATATTTATTTCTCCCTAAATATTGAACCCTAATCACCAGTGTCATGGTTTTGGGAAATAGGGCCTTTGTAATGTGATTAGGTCGTGAGTGTTGGAGCCCTCATGAGTTGGATTAATGTTCTCATAAAAGAGCCCCTAGAAAGCTGCCTTGCCCCATCCTCCATGTGAGAACTCAGTGAAAAGTCACCATCTAAGCCAGAGAGCCCGCCCTCAGAAGCCACTGAATCTATCAGTGCATTGATCATGGACTTCCCAGCCTCCAGAACTGTGAGAAATAGACTTCTATTGTTTATAAGCCGTCCATCTTATGGTTTGTTAAAACAGCTCAAATCGACTGTGATACATGAATTTTAGGATTGTTTTTCCCACTTCTTTGACAAATGCTGTTGGAATTTTGGTAGAGATTTCATTGAGTCTGTAGATCATTTTAAGTGGTACAGATATTTTAACATTAATTCTTCTAATCTATGGAGATAGATTTTCATTTATTAATGTCTTCTTCAATTTCTTTTATCACTGTTTTATAATATTTATGGTACAGATCTTTCACCTCCATGGGTTTATTCCTAAGTATATTATTATTTTTGACACTATTCTTTCCATATTTTGTTGTTAGTGTATTGAAATGCCGCTGCTTTTGCATATTGATTTTGTAGCTTGCAACTACATTAAATTCATTTACTAGTTCTAACAGTTTTTGGTGGAGTATTTAGTGGTGTCTGTACATAGGATCACAGCATCTGCAAACAGAGATAAATAACATCTTTTCTGATTTAGATGCATTTTGTTTCCTTTTCTTGTCTACTTGCTCTGACCAGGGTTTTAAGTAACTATGTTGAACAGTAGTAGCAAGAGTGGGCATTCTTGTTTTCTTCCTCACCTTAGAGCAAAAGCTTTCAGCTTTTTACGACTGGGAATATGTTGCCTGTGGGCTTGTCATACCTGGCTTTTATGTTGTGGAGCATTTCTTCTATACATAATTTGAAAATTTTTATTTGTTTGTTTGTTTTAGACAGAGTCTCACTCTGTCACCCAGGCTGGAGTGCAGTGGCTTGATCTCGGCTCACTGCAGCCTCCACCTCCCGGGTTCAAGCAATTCTCCTCCCTCAGTCTCCTGAGTAGCTGGGATTACAGGCGTGTGCCACCACACCTAGCTAATTTTTCTTTAATAGAGACACGGTTTCACTATATTGATCAGGCTGATCTCGAACTCGTGACCTTGTGATCCGCCCACCTCGGCCTCCCAAAGTGCTGGGATTACAGGCATGAACCATCGCACCTGGCAAATTTGAGAGTTTTTGTAATGAAAGAATATTGAATTTTCCAAAATGATTTTTCTGTATCCATTAAGATGATCATATAATTTTCATCTTTCCTTCTATTAATGTGGAGAATCGCACTTATTGATTTTCATGTGTAAAACTATGCTTGTATTTTAGGGAAAAATCCCACTTGATTATAATGTATGATTATTTTACTGTGTTGTTGAGTTCAGTTTGCTAATATTTTCTTGAGATTTTTTGCATTTATGTTTATTAGAAATATTGGCCTGAATTTTTTTTTTCTTATACTGTTCTTTTTTGCTTTGGTATCCAACTAATGCTGACCTCATAAAATGAGTTGGGAATTATGTTATCCTCTTTAATTTTTTGCAGAGTTTTGAGAAGGATTGGTATTACTCTTTTTTAAACTTTGGTAGAATTTACCAGTGAAGGCATCTGGTTCAGGGGCTTCTCTTTGTTGAGAGATTTATGATTAGTGATTCAAACATTTTACTTGTTATTGACCTATTCAGATTCTCTATTTCCTTATAATTTAGTCTTTATAGTTTGTATGTTTCTTGGAATTCATACATTTTTTTCTAGGTTATTCAATTTTTGGTGTATAATTGTTCATAGTAGTCCATTACGATTCTGTATATTTTTTGTGATATCAGTTGTAATGTCTCTATTTATAATTTTGTTTATTTGAGTCCTCTCTCATTTTTAGTCTAGCTAAAAATTTGTCAATTTAGTTTACCTTCTCAAAACACCAACTCGTAGTTTTATTGGTCTTTTCTATTAGTAAGACTACAAGACTATTTTCAGGTCTTCGTTTCATTTATTTCTGCTCTAATCTTTGCTACTTCATTTATCTAACTTTAGCTTTGTTTTCTTTTTCTAATTTCTTGAAGTGTAACTTTAGATTGCTTCTCGAGATCTTTGTTTTTTCTTAATGCAGGTATTTATACTATAAACTTTCATCTTAGATTTGTTTTTGTGGAATATTATAAGTTTTGGCATGTTCTGTTTCCATTTTTATTTACTTCAAGATATTTTCATTTTCCTTTTTGATCATTTTTTTACCCACTTGTTGTGCAAGGCTTTCTTGCTTAGTTTTTATGTACTTCTGAATTTTTTAAAACTTCTTCATTTTATTGATTTCTAGTTTCATTCCACTATGGTCAGAAAATATACTTAATGTTCTTTCCATATTTTTAAACATGTTAAAACTTTTTTTGTGTGTCTGTTTTATAACATTCTGATCTGCTGGATAGCACCCATAAGTCCCATAGTCTTCCTTATTATTTATTTGTTTGTTTGTTTGTTGTTCTTCTGGCTAGATAATTACAAATGATCTGTTTTTGAGTTAACCGATTCTGTATTCTGCTTTATGCAGTCTGCTATTGAAACTCTTTAGGAGACTTTTCACTTTAGTCATACTTCAGCTCCAGAGTTTCTGTTTGGCTCTTTATGGGGGGTTCTTTCTCTTTGTTGAGCTTCTAACTTTGTTCAAATATTGCTTTCCTGATTATTTTTACTTGTCTCTCTGTGTTTTATTGGAACTCATTGAGCTAGTATAAGATGGTTATTTTGAATTCTTTGTTAGACAATTTATAGACCTCCATATTTTAGAACCAGTTACTTGTTCTTTATTTTGTTCTTTTGATGCTGTTGTGTTTCCCTAATTCCAGCACAAGGGGCATAGCTGTTGGCCCATCCTGGTTTTTGATATGCATTCATCATTAAGTTTAATCATTTCTAACTTTTGTTTTAAGTTGAGAGATACACAACCGTGTTTCTTCCTTGAACATTCGGAAGCCCTTATAGGGTTATTAATTGGCCCAAATGTAATATCACTGTGTCTCAGGGAATAGAGAGGCCAAAGGAAATGTAGAGATGGTGAAGGGCCATTTTGAACAGCCATGACATTTATCAATTAACTGTCTTATTTGGGTGCAGTTCGTGAATCCCAAAAATGATTACAATAGTAACATCGAGGATTATTGATCACAGATTATAATAACAGATATAATAATAATGAAAAAGTTCGATATGTTGTAAGTTACCGAAATGTGACACCGGGATACAAAATGAACACATGTTTTGGTAAAAATGGCGTCAATAGACTTGTTCAATATCGGGTTGCCAGAAATCCTCAATTTTTAAACAATACAGTGTCCACAAACCAATTAAATAAAGTGCAACAAAAAAAGTCTGCCTGTATTGTGCTCCAGGGTAGGAATTTCCACCTCAGTAATTACTGATAGATGACATATAATATGTTATCGCCTTTGATTTTCATCGGTACCAAAGAAGTAAAACACCAATACATATTAAACACCACACATAATTTTTTAAATATGATAGAAATAACTTTTTCCATATTACCTAAGCTGACTGACCTGGGGAAAAAATTATTGTACATGGAAATGAACTTTGGCGAAACAAAACCCTGTAATACAATATTTTTGTTTTAACTTTTTATTTTTTCTTAGAAGGAAATGGAATGAATTTTTTGGTGTCTCATACAATTACTGGACTTTTTCTGAATCCAGTTTCAGCAATTTTAACTGCAAAATGTGAATAAAAGTAAAGATGGCTCATCTTGATTATGACAAAAGATATATAAGTGACCAAATTTCTGAATTTACATTTTGTTTTTCCCCTATTGATCATCAGTACTGTCCTATGGGAAACACACACACACACACACACACACACACACACACACACACAGAAATTTGAAGGAAAATTAATTTGTTTTGAAAAGGAAGTAAGAAATGAAAGATAATCTCATTTATAACATATATGACTAACTCATTGGTAATTGAGAACTTGTTATTTAATTTTTCTGAGATTCTTAGTTGGAAATATTTTGTTTTCTTGAAATAATCAGTGGCTCAGAAATATAACAGTAATTCCTTTAACATCAAAAATATGACTTCAATATTCTAATTATGGATGTACACCTGCATACCTACTTAATGGAGAAAAATTACTAAGTGCAGGAAAGATTAAGAGATTATTTAAGTAATTTTAAGTTTAGTCCAAGGAAAATACCTTAGCAGATTTGTGCTTCTTTCTTCAGAATTCTGTTCAATGTATAGCTGAAACATTTTACCTATTTACAAGATGCTGAGTGAACATAGTTATGATAAATAACTCTTTGATATAAAAGGCAATGTTCAAAGTTCTTAACATATATATAAAATGCACTTAATCCTTTCAAACACCCAAGGAAGTGGTTACCAGGTTTTTCCCCGTATTACAATTTACAAGGAAATGAAGGGGCAGGGAATTTACACAACTCATCTGTTTCACAGTTGATATTTCAGAATTTGAGCTCCATGCAGTATGGCTTTAATCACTACACAGTAAAAAATTTTTTTCTGAGATAGGTGATTGAGAGCTTTAGGAGAGCAATTTTTTTAATGTTTGTTATTCCTATGGTTAAATAGCTCAACTTTCTTTCCTAAAAAGTAGGAAACTGCTCAAGTTATTTCACTAATGTAAACAACTGTTGTGCCACTAAAATGATATACTTAAAGTTAATGAAGTCTACGTCTATTTATCTACCTGTTCCCTATTCCAAGTCAATGTATTTCACCTTCAAAATCATGTCAGTGGAAATTCATACTGGACCTTAGGATCTTGCAAGAAGTGGAAGTAGGCATCCTGGTTGGCTCTTAGTTGCTGAGATAAGGATTATAGTTTTCTGCTGACCCAGTTTGGACACTTTATCATGTTTTAATAAATAAAATACTTTACCTTCAGCATTAATAGGAAGCTGTTCAGACCTTTATTCCCCTTATTACTTAAGAAAAAAGAAAATATTTGCTTTAATGACTTCCATATCAAATCAAAATATCGGCATAAGCAAATACTTAGGATAAATAGACCATCAAAAAATTTACAGTGGTAGCCAAAGGGATAAAATATTTCAAGAATCCACTTTGTAAAATGATCTATAGCTATGCCTATGACTTTCATAATAAACATCAGTTGCTTATGTAATGAAGTGTAAAAAAAGATTTTTCCCACCTTTAATACATCTGTTCTCATAATTCAATTTCTAATAGCCCTATATTGATGTTTCAGAACATTAAGAAAGCAGTGATGTTCTACCAACATAATCCGGTTCTTTCTTGTTTTAATGAGTGCCTCCCCTAGCCAAAGACACGTTGTATGAGCTGAATGGCAGCTCTATATGCCCAAACATTAAACTTATGGAAACTCCAGTTTTAAATGAATAGAGTCATTGCTAAATAAAAATATTGGTTTCTAAATTCCATTTCGAACTAACACATTTATTGTATCCTGCAGCTTTGATTGGCAGTATCTAATATGCCTTCAAAATCCAGAGTTGCTTCTGTATCCTAAGTACGAATGAAACAGCAGGAATGGTCAGGCAGTATAGTGTTGCTCTAACCATGCTTGCCTTAGGCAATGGTGCCTTACTACTCTGCCTTGGGGAACTGTGCCTTGGGGAACTTGCCTGGGAGAACTGTGCTTTGGGGAACTGTGCTCAACTCTGTTTTGTTGCCATTACTACTACTATTGATGCAGATGTCTGAAGGTGGCATTAAATCTCTGGATGCATCCACTTGGTCATTCCAGCACATTTCATCAAGTGAAAATGTCATCCACTTGGCCTAGCTTTTAGTACATTTGTCCTCTCTGCCTAGTTTGAGTACCTTCTACCTTCTGATAATAGAATCCTGGCTTTCCTTTGGAAACTAGCTCCCCTTTCTTCCAGTCTGGGTGGTTCAGATAGGTCGACTCTACCCTAAAGCTCCGGGAGTGAGCTGACATCCCAAAGTAGTAATGGCCATTCCTTTCAACCCTGAGCCACCCTCATAGCTCAGAGGTGGACAAGTGATCTAATAAGCCTGGCCAAGTCATAAAAATCCCCTGAGACCACTTTGATAGGAAATGGCTGGGAAAATCGTCCCTTGCTTCCTGCTGGGTTATAGCTTGGAACTTTGCCAGTGCTTTGCATAAAGAAAGCCAGCATTGAGAAAGGCAGCTAGACTTGCAGTGAGACTGGTTATTGAAGAGAATTTTTGGACTCTAGGATCCAGGTTTATCTCATGTACACATCAGTCAAAGTAAACGCTACTCTCTATTTCAAAGTGTTGTTATGATGAATGTGTCAATATTTATAAAACACCAATATATTTCATAAGGAAATGAAGTAATTACCATTTTAATTAAGCCAATTTGAGTTGTGTTTTTTAACTGACTGTACTGACTGCTTGAGTTATCTTTCTAACTAGAAGGGCTTTTCAACTTGAATTTAATTCCTCTCTTCCTTTAATTCAACATTTTTATTGATCATTTTCCCAGCATCAGCATTGTAACATAGGAATGAAATTAGGTGCCATAGATACAAAGACAATTAATACAGAATCTGCTACCTTTTATCTCTCAACACCATACAGGAGATGAATGTACAAATAGAAGATTTTAGAAGCGCCTGGTAAATACCATGACAAACTATGCACAAAGTCTTGGTAGCAAGGATGGATATCTCGTACAGCTCTTACAGGTTAACGAGTGGGTTTGTGAGAGATGTTACAGAGGTTTTCCTACAAGAGGTGGTTACTTATGTGAGTTTTAAAGGATGGAGAGTTTTCCAGTAGGTGGGACAACACTGAGGAATGGAAAATGGTCCAGTAGCAGACAATCAAGCAATCAAAGGCATGAAAATTGGAAAGTGCATGGAAGTCCTAGAAGCAGCAAGTGACTCAGGTAGATGGAGTTCATCCTATGGGCAGGGAGAGGAGAGCAAATGAGGCAGGAGGGGAGATCAGGATTCCACATGGGAGGCCATGTGCCCGTAGGGTCCTGCTTGTCTGTCAGTTTGGATGTTGCCATCACTGTGATGCTTTTACGTGTGCCTCATGGTGTTTTCATCTCCCTTGTGTACAGATTCCTTTATTGACTATCTACCATAGGAAGAGTGGGAAGTCAAGAGTAACCTACAGGTTCAAGGCATGTGTAGAAAATAAGGGATGGTGGGTGTTAAATGATGTTAAATTCAAAAGACATTCACAAGATGCATACAACACAAAGAGATTGTGATCAGTTTTGTAAAAGATAGTGGATAAAGACACACTTCAAACATGAAATTCTTCTTTGATACTTAGCTTGCACACTTCCTTCTGCAACATTGCTTGTCTTCTAATTCTGCAGTAAAGACATGCTGATGATTTCAACAATCTATAACTATTTAAGTTTATTGGAAATAACACCAAGCACCATCTAATATGTAGATGAGAACATCATTCCGAAATTTTAAAAAATTAGCTTTTAGTATAAGCTTTATATTTGCCTTTTCTTAAGACTGTTGTTTCAACTTTTGTGGAAAGTATTGAGTAATTAAATTACATTATGCTCATATCATGTAATCCAAGAAATACAGGAATGCCAAAATTACAAAATAATGTGTCAGAAAAAATACAGGAAATAAGCAAAAATCTCTATGGAACATTTTTATCATACTAGATGATTATATAAGTCACGATGATGACTCTGGTATTATGGAAGTACAATGTAGGAAGTTGAGATGAGTTATAAACCACAGCAAACATATCACACACAGTGTATGAATACATAGTTCAACTAGGACAGTTACAAATCATCCTAAAAAACTTTGATGATCAGAAAATGACTTCTGTAATGTTTTAACATCTTGAAACGTTTTTATACATTCTTTGTGACTCATCTATGTTCTCTTTGGAAAGACGAATGTGATTTATGCAATTGCTGGGTAAATTGCCAATATTTGTCAGTCAAACCAAGTTGGTTAATTATGTTGCTTAACTCTTCTATACTGCTACTGAATGTGTACTGCTTTGCATATTAAGTGTTGAAAGAGTTTCTTAGAATCCGTAACCATGATTATATATCGTTCTATTGCTCTTTTATGATCTCTTCATTTTGCTTTATGTGTGTGTGTGTGAATTTTTTTTTTCTTTTAGAGACAGGGCCTTGCTCTGTTACCCAGGCTGCAGTGAGGTGGCACGATCGTAGCTCACTGCAGCCTCGAACTCCTGGCCTCAATTGATTATCCCACCTCAGCCTCACAAATAGTTTAAATATTTTGATAATGTTTTTCTAAGTTCATGAGAGCTTAGGAATGTTGGTCTCTTGTTGACTTAACCCCTTTTTATTTTTAAACAGTCTTTTTTTTTAATCTCCAAGACTATTTCTTTCCTTAAGGCATAATATATTGATTAGGCCTTCATTAGCATTCAATTTGTGATAAATATTATTTATATGAATAGCATATTAATAGTTTTTAAGTAATAAATATATTAATATACCCAGGTCAGGTTTCAATATATTAATATAGCTGTGTCAGCCCATTTTTATATGATGTAACACTATTAATTCTTCTCATTTCAAGGAACCTGGTGTCCAATTTTTCAGTTTTATTGTATTTTTATAATTGACACACAATTACCGTACATATTGATGAAGTACATAGTAATGTTTCTATATATAATGTATACTGATCAGAACAGGGTAATTAGCATATCCATCATTTCAAATATTTATTCTTTATTTGTGTGGGAACTTTTGATATCTTTCTAGCTGTTTGAAACTGTATATTACTTTTAACTATAGTTATTCTACAGTGGTATAAAACACTAGAACTTTTTCCTCATCTCCAGATATAATTTAAAGTGTGTCTCTTTTAAGAAGCCTAAACGTGTCGTATTTAGGTAGTCTGATAATCTTTGACTTTTAATTGCAGTGTTTATTCTGTTTAAATTTACTATAATTCTTAGTATAGTTGTATCTAAGTCTACTATCTGCTATTGTATTTGTCCTATCTCTTGAACAATAAACTTTTAAATTTGGAATAAGTTTAGATTCACAAAAAATTTGTGTGGGCACCGAGAGTTTCTACATCTGACCTATAGCTCAGTGTCCCCTAATGTTGACATCATACATAATCGTAGTACATTTGACAAAACTAAGAAATTAACATTGGTACATTGCTGTTAACTAAACTCTTATCTTTATTCAGATTTCATAAATTTTCCAATAACGTCCTTTTTTCTCTTCTAGGATCCAATTCAACATACCACATTGTATTTAGTCCCCATATCACTTTTGTCTCCTCAAATCTGTGACAAGTTATTGGTTTTGTCTTGTTTTTCACGACCCTGACAGTGTTGAAGAGTACTTATGAGGAGTTTTGTAAAACGTCCCTCAGTTCAGACTTTCATGATGTCCTTGTTATGATTATACAAAGGTTATGCATTTTCTGGAAGCACTTAAACAGAGTGGAAGTGCCCTTTTTTCACATTATATCAGGGGATGAGTGATACTCACATGCCATAACTGGTGACAACAACCTTGATCACCTGGTGAAGATTGTCTGCCAAATTTCTCCACTGTAATTGTTTTCCTTTTTCTTAGTCTTTTCCTTGGAAGCCAGACAATAAGTCTAGCTACACACACTTGGAGAGGGGAATTATGCTTCACCTTCATGAAAGAAGAGACTATACTCATATTTTCAGCAATTCTTCTGTAAAGCTGTGTCTCTTCTGCCCTTGATCCATGTGTTGGCTTATTCCTGCATTTCTGTCTTCTTTTGTATTAGTCTGGTATTTTCTATTATACTATTTTATGTTCTTTTCAGATTAAGTCCAAAATTATACATTTTCCTTTGAGTTGTTGCCCTACAAATTACAATATTTGTTGTTGCTACAATTTTTTTCTAATACTTTCTCTAACAATAGAAAAGACATGTTAGAGTCTAAACCCATTTATCTCCCAACCTGTCTTTTGTGCTGTTTTTGTCATATATTTTACATTACAGTATCTCAATAGGTCATTATTATTCTTTAAATATCACAATTTTTTTTTAGTTCTAAGCAGAATCACTTTTTTTACCTTTTGCTCCAAACATCATTAAACGGAGAAGAATTGCATAAGTGTTTGAAAAACCGCTTCCAAAAGCATCTAGCAGATTTAGCAGAGGCCCATGTTAAAATATCAATAACATTCAAAAGTTTGTAAAGAACTAATTTTGAGTAACAAATTGGTCAGTCTGAAAAACATCTACATGTTATACAAAATTAGAATTATCAAAGTGGTTGGGGGGTAGTGTGTACTTTCTAAAAGCATCAGATAGTCCGTTTTGAGTATGAGAAATATAAGGGAAATGCCAGCTAGAAGCAGGCACAGATTTAGATAGAATCTGCAGTCTAACTGTGTAACACCTTGGGCGCCTGGGAAGAACTAAACGTCAAGAAGGAGTTTTTGAAAAACCACATAAGCACATTTTTCATAAAACTTTTATTATCATGTCATTTGTAAAAATGTAACAGTAATGGCAACTCCTCTTTTCCAAGGCAAAGAGAAACACTGCAGAATGGACATTAAACAAGGCATTATGCCTTACAAGCGAGACATAAAATGTCCAAGGGAAACTTCAGCATAAAAATGCTGAACATATAATGTGAGATAATTTCAATACATAACAACTGACATTCTTTTTTTAAAAAAGTATAAAAATATAGATGTGCACGTACATTCCCTTACCCTAACAGTGATCTACTCATTGCTTACATTCCAAACCCCACCCTCCAATTCCCCAACCTATCATTTATCAAGGTGCCTGACACATTATGGTCTCCCACTAAATAGGAGTTTAATGACACATTTAAAACCCATCATATTCCAATTAAATAATCAGGACTGAGCTATGTTTGATGAAACACACTCATATCTTTAAATAACAACATGTAAAATATTAAAATACGAGCTTTCAAAAATAAATAAATACATAAATAAGTAGAACCCTCATAAGAAATAGTCAAACACATTAAGTCCTTTCCAGGTGTCCCTAGAAAGCAGCTGTTCTCTTTTTCATTTTCAGCTCTGGTAAGGGCAGGGACCATCCTGCAGGAAGTGTCAATGTCAGGCTGATAAGCTTCTTACTTCACTCCTGTCAATCGGTGCTCCCCCTGTGATGAGAAAAGGGTTACTGTTGCAGGTGCTAAGGAAGGCTGCTCTTCTGTCACTCTGGTGGCTGAAGTTGCTTGGAGGGATGTCCCCATGCAGACTCTCACCCAGCCCTCC
>NW_012109452.1:169934-172371 GCF_000951045.1 Mandrillus leucophaeus | reverse complement strand
GTGCGAGAAGCGGGAGAGCTGGCGGGGAGGTGCCTGCGACCCGGGCTCTGTGGCTTCCCCAGATCGGCGAACCCTTTTTATGCAAGCTTGAGACTGGAAAGCCCGAAGCGGCCGGGTCAGGGAAATTCCCAGAGCTCCAGATCGATCCCGAGTCCGGAAGGAAGGCGACGGCCCCGCCCCCTTGGTGCAGTGTGGAACGGGTGGGGAGGGGGGGCCACTGGTGTTGCCGGCGCCTCGCCCTCCAGAGTAACTCAAGTGGTCTCTGTGAATCTGTGATATTCACTTTCTGCCCCAAATTCCCGAAGGGGCAGTGAGGAAACCTCGCTAGAGACACAGCCTGTGAAGGGGACCTTAGGTCTCTGATGACTCCCAAGTACAGCCTAGGGTTGGAGGAAAGAGCTGGGGGGACCTGTGAGAACCAGGACAGGAAAGGCACGACTTCTTTAGAGGAAGAGAGCTTTGTCTCCTCAGTTATCAGATTTGCTGGGGACTCGGAGGTATGCGAGTTTTACCTCAGCTATCCTCTCTCCGTATAGTGTATCCTCTATGTTAACCTCCCTGTCTCTGCCTCTCTCATTTTCGGTTTAGCGTATTTCATGTACATCTAACATCAGTGTTCTCTGTGAAAGTACAGCCCTCATCTCAGATTCCAGAGAAGAATGTTCTGCTTGTTCCCTTTTTGCATATTCTCTAAACACACTTAGAACATCTTCTTTACGTCTTCCATTTGGTGGCAACAGATTATCAGTGTCAAAAGTTGAATCCAGTATTACTGTCAGTGGAAGCCAGGGCTGTATAGCATGACCTCTTCTTTAGTTTCCTGCATAACTTCCTTCCTCCCTCTGAAATGTTGGAACTTCTTAAATCCCCTGGAGATCTTCTCCCTGTGGGAGGGATTCAGATTCGATCTAGAAATATGACACTGGCTGTCACTCTGAAGCTGTGGAGGGGCTGGGTCCAGCAGGCTCATGAGTTCAATGTTTCTGGTTCTGTCTTTGCAAATGACACTGCAGAGTAGGTATCTGGTGTGCAAACACCATTCCCACTGAAGGATCAAACAGCTGCCTGCTGATGACATTTAAACACCAGATCATACAAAAAATCATATTCCATTTACTATAGAACTTTTTGGTCTTCAGTGTTGGGCCCTCCTTCTCTGGAAACATTAACAGGGCTCTTTTTTTTTTCTGGTCTGGAATTTCAATCTCTTAACTTGGCCCTTTTGTCCCTTTTTCAACAGTTTTAGATAATTAATTTTGAATCATCATTAGTTTTTAGAGGGTTTAAGTGTCGTTCTACAAGTTGCTCTCAGACGTCTCTGAGATGTGGAGTAGGATGGAGGAGAGGAGACAGGAGTGGCAGCTGCTTGAAGCACAGGGCTCTACACAGCCCAGCTCCAGGGGTAAGAGGCCTTGCCCGTAACCACAGAGCATGCAACTCTGCTGCCAGTGTTTAGTTGCAGAGTATCACCTGCAAGTTTTTAAACCTCTCTGTGCCTAGCCCAAGGTGGTTATGAGAAATGAGTTAAGATTTGTAAGGGACATCATGGATTAAGTGCCTTATTCATGGTTGTTAAATACATAAAATGGACTATTTTCATTTTTAAAAGGCTATTTCTTTCCTGACATTGCCTAAACTAAAACTCAACCTGCTATGAATTCTGTAAAGGAAAAAGAAGAATCTAATGGAAAGTTTTACTCCCCAGTGTTTTTCACGTTTAGAATTTTCTGTATCCCTTACTGCCACCCAACTGTCCTTAACTGTTCCTAACTGATATAAAGCAGTGTGAGTCCTTAAGAAATCAAAGCAGAACTTAGAAAGAAGAATGTTCATATAAACACCACAATCCCAGTTTCCAAAATGGTCTTGTAGTTACTTGTGCTCACGGGTATCTGTGATATCCTTACAATAATCTTGGACAAAGGATAGAAAGGTGTGCTAAAATGTCCTGTTACTTTAAAATAGACACTGTAGGTAATATCTATGCTCCATTCTCTTTCAGTGATTTCCTCTCTCACATCTTGCTGACCAATGAAATTCCTTGAGGAAACCGGAGACCTAACAACTCATTGCCCTGTGGTAGTTTGGACAGGATCCTGGGACAGAAAGAAGACGTTAATGAAAAAACTGGTGAAACGCAACTCAGTCTGGAGTTTAGTTAAAAGTAACGTGTCATTGGTGGTTTCTTAGCTTTGACAGGTGTTGCGTGGTGTTGTAAATGGTTCACTGTCGAGGAAGCAGGATGAAGGACACACAGACACTGTATGATCTTTGCCATGTTTGTGAATTGAAAATTGTTCCGAAATAAGTTCATTTATTTCTAAGTTTACTTTTCTAAATTCATTTAAAATACTACCAAAATGAAATTACGGCACGTCCAAGTTTTACCTGCTAGCTTTCTCGACAGGAAATTGAATTTTTATTTAGTATATATTTG
>NW_012109452.1:146217-168538 GCF_000951045.1 Mandrillus leucophaeus | reverse complement strand
TCTTTTGCAATGCTAGATCATTTATTTTTCTATTCCTGGCATAATAACCTCATGATATGATCAGTATACAAGTACTTAAAATCTTTCAAGAAACACTGAGAATCATTCAATATTTTAGCTTTGGTCTGTTTTCTTGGGTGGGGGGTGGAAGAATGGGCAATTATTTATATTTAAAAGTGTTTTTATAAATTGTTTTGCCTCTTCGTTTTCTTAAGATTGGTTCCTAAACTTTCTGGAAGTGGCATCCGTTAAATAAATAATATAATGATCATGTATTATGAAAAAACCAAAACGTAGGATGGCCAAACTTGCAAAAGGATAAGCAAATGAGAAAATTTCCCTTGGAAATTATTACCTAAGAAATTTATTTTGAAGATTAAAACATCACTATGACTTTGGTATTCTGGAAACAAAATTTAGGAAGTTAGAAGATGAATGTATAAACCACAAGTGAAAATAGCATGCATAGCATAAAAACACAGATTTCATCTAAGAAAAGTTTGAATCATCATAAAACCTTGATCTTAAGTTTCCTATCCATAGTGTGTATGTGTATGTGTATATACAGATTCAGAGTCCTACTCTGTTGCCCAGGCTGGAGTGCAGTGCTGCAATCTTGACTCACTGTAAACTCCGGCTCCCAGATTCAAGCAATTCTTCTGCCTCAACCTCCTGAGTAGCTGGGATTACAGGTGTGCACCACTGTGCCTAGCTAATTGTTATATTTTTAGTAGAAATGGGGTTTCACCATGCTGGTCAGGCTGGTCTCGAACTCCTGACCTCATGATCCACGTGCCTCAGCTTCTCAAAGTGCTGGGATTACAGGAGTGAGCCACTGCGCTTGGCCAATCCATAGTATTTTTCAATGTTCATTATTGTCCAATTTCTTGATCAGAAGTATTTTTGTTTTGATTTTTTCCTTTTGGGTTCTGTCCATATATTCAGTAGAGACTTCTATACAATACTGATTTCAGAGTTGCTCTACTGGTGTTTTACTGAGCTAGTTCATTGATTGACATTTTTGAAGTAGTTAAAGACACAAAAAATATGGGATCCAATTAGACATGGTGGAAATTATAGTGAAAATGGGGAAACAAGAGCTTGGTTGTGTGTCATTTACTATCTGTATGTTATACATAGAAATAAATGTCTTCAATTAAATAATGCTTAATGTGCGCATATTAGTATCTGTGTATGACTGGTGGGTGTGGGTGGACAGACTCTTAACAGAATCCCCAGCAGCTTCAAATGTGAGTCTAATTAAGATATCAAACAAGTCACTGACAGGAAAAAGAGCATAAGGCTGTTGGAATGTCTATGACTAACTTGTTGAGACCTGTGAGCCTAACAAGATCAGGAGTTGGGAAGATGCTGTCTTCAATGTTCAACCAACTTTCTGTTAGCCGGGTACCTTATCCTCAGTACCCACCTGCACCGTTACATTACAGCCCTAACTGCAGTATTATTCCTCCTGATGTAATAAACATTCGACAAACATTTATTTAGCACCTACTCTACCTGGCATTTTTCTGAGATCCAGAATGAAGAGATGCAAAAAGCTTGACACTTTTTCTCCATTTTAAAGTAGAAAAACAGTCAGATAAATGAGTAATCACAGTGCAACTTAATAGGTATTCTGATGGAAGTGAGTACAAATTTCTTTATGTCTTGTTTCCTAATAGTTTCGGTAGTCATCTCTAAATAGAAAAAAATACTGATTTTCCAACACAGCTGATAAGTAAAACTGATTTTTTTCCAACTCTGCTTGTTGTCTGCTCTGCCTTCAGATTTTATTGCCTCTCATTATGGACGCAGGATAATGATATAATCCCCATGTTGTGTCTGACTCAGTGAAGAAATAAATATTTGGCACATTGACATCCAAGATGTATTTACTTTGTCTTGTTTTAGATCTTAGAGAAAAGGCTTTCTGCTTTTCTCCATTCAGCATTATGTTGGCTCTCAGTTTGTCATATATGGCTTTTGTGATTGTAAGATATGTTTCTTCTATGCATATTTGTAAACAGTTTTTATCATGATGAGATACTGCATTTTATCAAACGATTTTTCTGCACTCATTGAGATTGTCACATGGTTTTTATACTTCATTCTGTTGAAGTAATATATCACATTTATTGATTTGTGTATATCGAACCATTTTTGCATCCCTGGTATGAATCTCACCTGATTATAGTGTATTATCTTTTTGATGTACTATTTTATTAAGTTTGCTAGTGTTTTGTTGAGGATTTGACATCTCTGTTCATCAGGGATATTGGCTTGTATCTTTCTTTTTATGTTTTGTCCTTGTCTGGTTTTATTGTCAGAGTAATGCTGGCTTCATAGAATAGGGAGAATTTCCTCCTCAAGAACTTTGAATAGTCTCAAGCAGATTGGTATTAGTTCTCCTTTGTACATTTGGTAGAATTTGACTGTTTATCTATCTGGTTCTGGGTTTTCCTTTTTGGGGATACTTTTTATTCCTGATTCAATCTAGCTACTCATTTTTGGTGTGTTTGTATTTTCTATTCCTTCCCGATTCAGTCTTTGTGGGTTGTATGTTTCCAAGAATTTATTCATTTCCTATAGGTTTCCCTGATGGTCAGTCTATAGTTATTTGTAATACTCTGTGATTATCTTTTGTATTTCTATGGTATCAGTTGTAATATCTCCTTTTTCATTTCTAATTTTGTTTATTCTGATTTTCTCTTCTCTCTTCTTGGTTAATCTAGTTAGGGGTTTTCAATTTTGTTTATCTTTTGGAATAACCAACTCTTTTGTTGATCCTTTGTGTTTTTTTGGTCCCTGTTACATTTAGTTCTGCTCTGATCTTTATTTGTTTTCTGAATTATATTTGGCTTTGGTTAGTTCTTGCTTTTCTGGTTCCTACAGGTGCATTGCTAGATTGTGAGTTTGTGATTATTCTCCTATTAATGTAGGCATTTATTGCTGTAGTCTTCCCTCTTAGCACTGTTTTTGCTATATCCCACACATTTTGGTATGTTGTATTTCCATTTTCTTTTTTTTAAGGAATTTTTAAATTTCCATTTTAATTCCTTTCTTCTCCCAATCATCATTCAAGAGCATGTTCTTTAATTTCCATGATTTTCTATTATTTCCAGTGTTCCTGTTGGTATTGATTTTTCATTTTATTTCATTTTGATTTGAGAACATTCTTAATATAATTTTGATTTTTAAAAATTTGTTCAGACTTGTTTTGTGGAGTAACATGTGTTCTATTCTGGTAGTCGTCCATGTGCTTATAGAAAGAAGGTATATTCTGCTGTTATTGGATAAAATGTTCCATTAATGTCTCTTAGGTCTATTTGGTTTAAAGTCCAGTTTAAACCCGATGTTTCCTTGTTTATTTTCATCAAGGTGATCTATTTAATGCTGGGAAAGGGTGTTGATGTCTCCCACCTTATTGTATTGCAGTCTTTCTTTGTTTTGATCTAGTAATATTTGCTTTATATATCTGGGTGCTTCAGTACTGGATGCATATATAGTAAGAATTGTTACATTCTCTTGCTGGATTGAGCCCTTGTTTATAGTGTTATAATCTTCTTTGTCGAAACTACCATCAGAGTGAACAAGCAACCTCCAGTATGGGACAACATTTTTGCAATCTACACATCTGACAAAGGACTAATATCCAGAATCTACAAAGAGCTCAAACAAATTTACAAGAAAAAATCAAACAACCCCATGAAAAAGTGGGCAAATGATATGAAGAGACACTTCTCAAAAGAAGACATTTATGCAGCCGACAGACATATGAAAAAATGCTCACCATTACTGGTCATCAGAGAAATGCAAATCAAAACCACAATGCGATACCATCTCACACCAGTTAGAATGGGGATCATTAAAAAGTCAGGAAACAACAGATGCTGGAGAGGATGTGGAGAAATAGGAATGCTTTTACACTGTTGCTGGGAGTGTAAACTAGTTCAACCATTGTGGAAGACAGTGTGGCAATTTCTTAAGGATCTAGAACTAGAAATACCATATGACCCAGAGATCCCATTACTGGGTATATACCCAAAGGATTATAAATCATGCTACTATAAGACACATGCATATTGCAGCATTATTCACAATAGCAGACATGGAACCAACCTAAGTGTCCATGAATGATTGACTGAATTAAGAAAATGTGGCACATATACACCATGGAATACTATGCAGCCATAAAAAGGGTGAGTTCATGTCCCTTGTAGCGACATGGATGAAGCTGGAAACCATAATTCTGAGTAAACTATCGCAAAGACAGAAAATCAAACACCACATGTTCTCACTCATAGGTGGGAATTGAACAGTGGGAACACTTGGACACAAGGTGGGGAACATCACACACCGGGACCTGTTGTGGGGTGGAGGGCACGGGGAATAATAGCTTTAGGAGAAATACCTAATGTAAATGATGAGTTAATGCGTGCAGCAAACCTACGCAGCACATATATACATATACAACAAACCTGCACGTTGTGCACATGTACCCTGGAACTTAGAGTATAATAATAATAATAATAATAATAATAATAATAATAAAAGAAATACACACCAATGAAAGTTCCAAATTTCCAGTGGATATACAATTAAGCAAGTATTGATTTATTCATTACTAATCATAGACAAGTGCTATTTAAGCACCTAAACAAATGGCAATTATTTACATTTGAATTGAGATGACTATAGATAACAAACTGTGCAAACATTTTTAAAATGTTTGTTCTTTAGGACCCTCAGAGACTATAATAAAAAAGGAACACCTTTATATAGATAAATACTACATTACATTTGTACAAATAAACAGAATTTTTAAATAATAATAATAATAATAATCTTCTTTGCCTTTTTCACTGTTCTTCATTTAAAGTCTCTGTTATATAAATATAGCTACTCCTGCTTGATTTTGGTTTCCCCTTGCGTGTAATATGCTTTTCTATCTCTTTACTTTCAGTCTGTATGTGGCTTTACTGGCAAGATGAGTTTCTTGCAAACAGTATATAGCTGAATCATGTTTTTTAAATTTATTCTGACTTTCTAGAATTTTAAGAGCAGAATTTAATCCATTTATGTTCAAGGTTGTTATGGATATACAACGCTATGTCCCTGATTTATTGTTAATTATTTTTGGTTGTTTTATATCTTCCTTGTTCTGTTCTTTTTGTCTTATCGTTTTCTCTTGTGGATTGGTGGATTTCTGTAGTACTGTCATTTGCATCCTTTCCCTTCCTCTTGTGTATGATTGCTTCACCAGTGAGTTTTATAATTTAGTGTGTTTTCATGATGGTAAATGTCATCCTTTCACTTCTAGGTTTAGAATTTCTTTGAGTATTTCTTTCAGAGCTAGTCTAGTGGTAATGAATCCTACAGCATTTGTTTCTCTGTGAATGACTTTATCTCACCTTCATTTATAAAGTGTAATTTTGCTTGGTGGAGTATTCCTGGATGGAAGATTTTTCCTTTCAACATTTTGAATATATCTTCCCATTCTCTTCTGATGTGGAAGTATTATGTTGAGAAATCCACTGTTAGTCTGATGGGATTTTCTTTGTAGGTAACTAAACACTTTTCTCTTGCTGTTTCTAGAATTTGTTTTTAATTTTGACTTTAGACACCCATAGGGAAAACCTTTTTGCATTGTATCTGTCTGGGCACATTGAGCCACCTGAATCTGAATGTCTAAATCTTCTGCTAGATTTGGAAACTTTCTTCTATTTTTGCATTGAATAGATTTTCTAATCTTTTCTTTGTTTCTTCACCCTCAGGGGGACTGATAATTTGTATGTTTGTTCATTTTATGTTGTTTCAAATATCACAAAGCCTTTACTCTTTCTTTTTTTATTATGTTTTCTATGTTTTTATCAAACTGAATTATTTCAAAATGCGTGTCTTCAAATTTTAAGATTTTTTCTTTTGCTTGAGCTAGCCTATTTTTGACAGTTTTAAATGTATTGTATATTTCCTTTGACGAATTCTTAAGTTCTAAACTTTTCATTTGGTTAGTATTAAAAATATCTATCTTTTTGGTAAACTTATCGTTTATATTCTGATTTTTAAAAACTTATTTCTATTGTCTTTCAGAATTCTCTAAAATATCCTTAAAAATCAATATTTTGAATTTCTTATTTGGAACTTTGAAAATTTCTTTTTGATTAAGATACATGCTGGAAAATTAATGTTTTCCTTTTGAGATGTTATATTTTCTTGTTTTTTAAATTTTTATTTATTTATTTATTTATTTATTTATTTTGAGACGGAGTCTTGCTCTGTCGCCCAGGTTGGAGTGCAGTGGCACGATCTCGGCACACTGCAAGCTCTGCCTCTTGGGTTCACGCCATTCTCCTGCCTCAGCCTCCTGAGTAACTGGGACTACAGGCGCCCGCCACCACGCCCGGCTAATTTTTTGTATTTTTAGTAGAGACGGGGTTTCACCATGTTAGCCAGGATGGTCTCGATCTCCTGACCTCGTGAAACACCCACCTCGGCCTCCCAAAGTGCTGGGATTACAGGCGTGAGCCACCACACCCGGCCTTTTCTTCCTTTGTATGTTTCCTGTATCCTTATATTGATTTCTAGGTATGTGGTATAAAAGGAACCTTTACCTATTTTGGAATTTTCTTTAGTAGCGGAGAACTTTTTTCTGAAGACGTATTTATGGTGGTTGGTGAGTCAAGTACTTTGGCTTTGATTCTGGGTGCATGGAGTACCACAGTCTGTGTGATTTCTTTGACTGTAAACATCATTAGTTGTATCTGTGATGTCCCCTACACTACAGTAGGTGTACAATAGGCTATACCACTTAGGTTTATGTAAGTACATACTATGATGTTCAAACAATGACAAAATCACCTAATGAGGCATCCCTCAGAAGGTACTCCTATTATTAAGTACTGCATTTTTCAACATCCAGCATCCAACCCAATAACTGTTGTGGAACTTGCAAGTGGTGGAGCCAGGTTAGCCCATTATTCTGACTCCAGAGGATGTGCCTTTAGCCAGACTTAAGAAATGAATGAAAATTTTGTTGATTAAAAAAAGAATTACTAGTCTAGTAAAGGTTAAGTTCTACATTGTACTTATATACAAAGTCAATATAATGCTAGAATTGTAATCCTGTAGATGTTAACTAAATGCTAATATATACAAACATGTCAGGGTAAAACATTTAACCTCAAGAATTTTTTTCGTTTCCTTTCATTCTTGTTTCAAAAAATATCATAGGTTGCTTAATAGGATACATTAATTCATTTCCATCATCTATTTTTCATTCTACCAGGGGTAAATATATATACTTCAAAGTAAAAAAGCAGACTTTACAAGACTTACATTCTACAACTTTATTATTTTTAGGGTTTGAAGGCTAAAGCAAACATCAGAATAAACTTTCAGAAGATGTTTTAAGCAAGACATACTAGCACTAAGACACTAAAAGACCCTATTAACTTCCTGAACATATAACAAAACTTTATTGAGCAAATATTTTATGCTGGGCTCTGTGTGATTCCTAATATCATTAATCATTATTAAATCTGTTTATTATCATCAGCAGGTCTAGTCTAACAGTAGAGTTGGGTTGAAAAAATCAATAAAGATGTGTTTCTATAGAAATTTTCAAATAAATAAAAGGAAAGTACACTACAATGTTTAACCAAGGATTGGGGGTAAAACGTATATTATATGTTGAAGCATGGCTTGCTTATTTTCATCTTCTTTCTGTTATCTTTTATCCAGTATTCTCAGAATAAAATGTGATTTTTGAAACAGAAGAGAACTTAGATAAAAATTTTAATACTGTAAGAAGATGTATCCCGGATAAATAAGAATTCAAGAAAGTTAAGGCTTCAAAATTCTCCCCTTCCAGTGAAAAGCTTTTGCAGAAAGTTAACAAATAAACCAGATGAATTCATCACCTTTCAACATTTTCTGTATAATTTTATGGATTCTGGGAGCATCTGGGTCCAGGCAGATTTTTCCTCCCATCCTTCAGAGTGGCTCTGCAAGACAGAATAGAATTATCTGTGGGTGTCCTGGTCTGAATATCAGAAAGGATCTGTGAGACTGGAGGAAATGAATGCAGATGGGGATGGAGGTCGAGGGCTTCCCTGATGAGGCAACAGCACAGAAGCAATGGTTTATATTACTTTGTCTTTGCTGCAGTGGGATCCTGCTGAGACCAACTCCAAATTGTGGATGTTTCTGGGATGAAGTGCATAGGTTGACTTCACACACACACAGCGCAGTGCAGTGTACATGTCACTGTCTACATTTACAGCTGGGGTAAAATGTGATCTATTAGTGGTCATGAATATTTTTCTCAGTTCTGTTAATTGTAAATTGAAGTTAATTATACCTGCCTCATAAAGCCATTATGAATATGATCTGCAAAGTTTCAGTAAAGTGCCAGCAGAATGCCCAGCATATGTGAAGTGCCCCCTCTCCATGACTCCTCCACTGGGAGTTGTTGTTATAATGGCACTCTCCAGCCCCAGGAGCACCGAGCCAGTCTTTCTCCCAGATACAGGTATAGCAGAAGCAACAGCAGGTGCAAGGAACAGGTCTCTACATTTCCCTTTCTCGATGTTTCTCTTAGTTTGTCCATTGGTGAAGGAACCCAGAATAGTCAACAGCAGCACCTGTAAGGCACAAAATGATCTGGCACTGCCACAGGGTGGCATTGAGTCTGAGGCTTATGGTGCAGCAGCCGAAGTTAAAGATGTTTCTAGAGCCTGAAGACTTCCACCTGAGGGTGAGTAGCTGCATACGAACATGCAGTTAAGTGGCTTTTCATACCCCATAGATGTCATTTATATGCTCTCCCTCGAAGTCAGTAAGGAGAAAGAGGTAGGGAAGGGGAAGTGAGGGTATGTGGTGATACACACACACAAGCGTGTCAAGCTGTGCCCAAACCAGACAGGTCAAAATTCCTACTAAGTTGCATGTTATGCATCACTTCACACTCCCACTCTCTCTCAATACCTATCTTCCTTACACATGTGTAAGAACTCTACTTAGGAAGGTAAGAACTAGACTGAAACACTGCATGGATTTTCTTTGTATGAGTCTGGAACAATATGTGCTGCCAGTCCTACAATGCAGTTTATAGGCTTTGTTTATAGGCTCCTATACACACTTTAGGGGCACCTGAAACCACACATGTATGGCCCTTGAAAGAGATCATTCTCTTTCATTTCTAGTGCCAAAGACAGCAGATGTTCTTTGGGACTATATGGATAAAATAAGAGCCAATTACCATCAAAGGTTTACTTTGGATTTTAGCTTATTGAATTCTTTCTGCCTTAGAAATAAATTTTATAATTTTATCAAGAAACTACAAACAAAAGTAATTCTCATTTTTTTTTGAGTTTTCAGACCAATTTTTCCTATTGCTTAACAATTATTCACTATGCCTACTGAAGTTCTTGGGTAGTGTTATTAAGTGTGATAAACTCCAGGTCACATTTTACAGTTTACATTAGAAGTAAGCAGACTTCCAAATTCACCCACCTTGGAAAGGTTTGGTGATTTGATGTTGACATTCTATCTCTGAGTAAAGCATTTTATTATGAGTTCCTCAAGTTGCTGATGTACTGAATTATGTAGAACCTTATGACACTGAATAGCACAATGATTTATTTCTAAGTTGCGCTGAAACAAGAAATTTTACTGATTGTTTTACAGGTAGACATTTAGCCTGTATGTAGTAATCTAACGGTTGTAACTCCTTTATTTGATCCTCTAGTGAAAAAGAGGACAACTCTGGTATGAGGAGTCTTCGTCTCTTCTTCTAAACTTTCCCATAAAGCCCTTCGAGCTTGTGAAAGACTCTAGAACTCCCCCAACTTTATTGATGTGTCTTTCCAGGTCTGTCTTCCCATTTGGCTTTCAATAAACTTTTCTAAAATTATTTATGCCTCAACAGAAATAATTTCAGTAGATAAAAGAATTTCTTATTTTTTTTCACCCTACTTAATTTTTTCATATAAATTAGAGTTCAGCAGTAGAAAATATTAAACTGAAATAATTTGTCCTCCCATCTCAACACAGAAATGTCTACTCTTAAGCAAGCTTAAAAGAAGGGCACAAGCTGAGAGTTTGGATTCTTCTGAGAGCTAAGATGTGGAGTCAATTGCAGAGAGAAGCTCAACAGGACACAGAATGAGGAGAGCAGGTTTCTTTCTAGTTCCTCCGGCAGGATGACTTTATAACCTTTTCTTGTTACTGAGGTTGAGATATTGTGAATTCTCAAGTCAGATACATTTTCATTCAATCATAAGATCAAAGCCATTTCCAGGGCCAGAGATAAGGTTTTTAACACTAGTATCTTTCATTTTCTGTTTCATTTATGTTTCATTTTAACATAGTATCTTTCATTTTCTATTCAACTGCCTAAACACATATCTGAGAATATTTATTGGCTTCACTGGACACTTTTTTTATTTTCATACTAACCCTATCCAGATATCTTCCCTCGTTCATTAGTAGGATTTCCAAGAAGTTCCTCATCCTTTTGAGGAAACTACAGGAAAAGTCTCCTGAAGTGATGATGTTTTTGAGTGAGTTGACAGTAGGAAAGAGGTAGGCGTGGAGCACAATATATTTGAGTCATTGCCTTAATCAGCAAATGTGGCTGGTCACAACAGACACATGGTCAGCAAGTGTCATGAGGAAGTAGTACCAAATTTCTTGAGTCCTCAAAATTGTATAAGCCTATTAGTCAGCCTTTAATATAAAACAACTTTTTGCTAATTTTCATGTACTCAAAAAATATTGATTAAGCCTCAATTATGTGCCAGGCTTTACAAAGTTCGTTCTTTGCATGACTTAGTCATTCTAACTATTTCTTTTTAAAAAGTGAGGCCTAAAAACTTTGTGCAAAGTAATGGGCTATGAGCAATATTCTACTATTATGACAGTAATGACGACTGCTACTGTTAACCGCTATTACTGTCATTTGCATCATTCCCTTCGATTTCCAAGATGAGAAACACTATACTCCCAGTGATAAACTGTACAAAAATGGTTAAAAGATATTTTTTAAGTCAGTAATTCAGATGAAAGCAATTAGCTTGTGCAAAATTGTGATTTAAATAAATGCCAGAAGTGGAAAAATGTCAGGTTTTTGGTTTTAAAATAACTTCACAACCTGTATATAAATCTTGCATTGTCACCTTGACTTTGTGTATGTGTGTGTATTGCAAGAAGTAAGGTATTTTATCTCTTTTCTCTTTAAGTCATCTTATAAATGCAGAGTCATTCAGGAAACACGTAAGTTATCTAAGACCTAAAGCACATCTTATGTTAGCTATTTTAAAACAAATGATCTAGAGACAATGCAGGACCACTATTTATAAAATTAAGACATAGACTACTTCTTTTCTGCCTCACATAGAACATTCTTAACACACTTTTCCCAAATCCTTCTTTCAAGTATGAAGGAACTAGACTGACACTTGCGAATCAATCATAAAAACAATTGCTTCAGAAAATGCTTAGGGATACTACAATTGTGTATAAGTTTGTTAAAGTATCTTAATCAATAAATTAAAATATTAGACAGCAAAAGATTTTCTATAAGTGCTGAAACCACATGTGCTTTCTGTGTAACTGTTAGTTGATAAGAATTGTCCAGATGTCAATTACTCTGGCACTCAAGTTAATTGAGGTTTTACTGTCTACTACCCAGAGGTGAAGCATGGGCTGAAAGTGGGAGGAAAGTGGGGAGGGTGAAGGAGTTGAGGGGAAAGTATCTCCCTGGGTGCTATTACACACAAGTACTTCAAAGTTTTGCAGGCCTCAGAATTTATACTTTAGATTATGTTGATAAATGCCATTTGTTGAATCTCAAGTGTATGAAAGTTAAACAGTTTCTCTACATACTCATTCATTTGAGGAAATTCTAGCATAATGTTTTTCTAAGCCTGCAGACATGTTAAATTGTTACCAAGTTCCATTAATCCTCTTTTGTTGTGTAATAAGTCAACCTTATTTTCAGTGGCTTAAAATAAATTTATTATTTCTGATACATCTGCTGTTAATGTGAGGTTCTTCTGTTAAACTCACTTAAGTGAGTGCAGTCAGAAGCCACTGAAATGGCTAAAAATAAGAAATGTCCTCATTTACATGGAAGGTGATTGGTGTTGGCTGCTGGCTGTGATTTCTCCTGGGGTGGTCGGGTCCTTCCCCTCCTCTTTTTTAAGTATAATTATGTTAGTTCCATGAATAAACAGAAACAAGGCATGGTGGGAGGGAAGGAGAAGAGATAATAGAAGGGGAGGGAAAAGAAGAAGGAAAAGGAAAGAAGTAACAAATTAGAAAGAAAACAAAAAGACAACATAAGACCCTTCAGCTCCCTCCTCCTCTCTTCCTTCTCTCCTCTCTTCTGTCTTCTAGCCCTTCTCACCTCTCCTCTCTGTTTTTGATCCCTTTCCCTTACTGAAAAATCTTTAATTTCTGTGGGAAAATGGAGTATATTTTCTGCAAAAAGATCCTAACTTAGACCTAAAGCTCTTTACCGTTGCAATTTCTAGATGATAAGGATTCTGCACAGGGTCAGGTGTGTAACGAGATTTTTAATTAATATGAATAAATTAATATTTGATTGATGAATGTTTACATGAAGGGAAATACATCATACATTTTGGTAATACCTATGTAATTGACAGAAAACATATACAGAATATACAATTAACAGTGCTTT
This sequence comes from Mandrillus leucophaeus, assembly GCF_000951045.1. Lineage (NCBI taxonomy): Eukaryota > Metazoa > Chordata > Mammalia > Primates > Cercopithecidae > Mandrillus > Mandrillus leucophaeus. The sequence goes on along the minus strand of NW_012109452.1, from coordinate 155,832 downwards.
GTTACAAAAACTCACAGCTTATACTAACCTATGAAAATCCATACTAGTATAAACATGCATAACAAATTAATCCAACTGCAGTTTGAGTGTAGGTATATACATACTAATAGGATTAGTCTTTCTTTCCTTTTCTTACTTTTCCTAAGATTTGATATTTTATATGAAACTTATTTTTAGTAATGTTCTCTCCATCACCTCTAATAAAGCAAGCATAGAGTCTTAGAGCCAGATACTTCTAGGAAGTTAAACAGATATTTTCATTTGATTCAGCAGAAAGTTATTTGACACTCCACAATCTAAATACTATATATGTCTACTTACATTTTAATTTCACAATTTATACACTTCGATTAATTCCAATACAATATCATTACATCTGGAATCTTTTCTGAGTTTGTTCAGTCCCTAGAAGAAAAAGATAAAAGCCAAAGTTGGCTTACCAAACATGCAGAGGACAAGGAAAGCCATCAGGAGGAGTGCTGGTGAGTTCTGAGTACCCATGTCTGTCCTTGATCTTGATCCTGGTCTGGATGGCGGAATCAATACTGCAGCCCACTTGCATGTGCTCTCTGCAACCCTGAGAAATTTGTATTGCTCTCCTTGTACTCTCTCTTCGCTAAAGAATAAAAGGTGAAGTTTATCAAGTGCCATACTTGTCACTCACAAGCCAGTAAGGAAGCTGAGTTTGTTTTTCAAACTTTGTTTTAATTGGGGCATTTGGAGCACGATGAGATGAACTTGTTAAATAGAAAAATGTATCTGTTATTTCCTGGGGTGAAACTGCATAGTTGTGAAAGGGTCAATGTTAGTTGCAGTTAATGGTGACTTACAGAATGGAGTCTTGAAAATGTCTTTGCATCTTTACCAAGGACATGTTTGTACAAAACAGGGAATTAAGATGCTTTTCCTTAGCAAGTATTTGCTTCTGAATTTTGTACCTATTTGTGTAATCCTGTTTAAAATCTCTATATAGTTTTCCAAACTAAGTCTACTTGCACAGTCTAGATATACTGCAGAAAAAAATTGAGTTCAGAATACAACATATTCCCTCTCAAGAATTGAAAACTACAATTTACTTATTGTTTGAAGATAGCAGTTTCCATGTGCTTCAAGCTTAATTAACTAACAGTGAACTATAAGCTTTCATTTTATTTTTTAAATAGTGTCATAAGTGACCTTAATTATTCTATACTGAGTACAGTTTTTTTTTTTTTTTTTTTTTGGCATTAACAAATCAAACAGTCAAATATTTGAACTAGGTTTCTAGTGCTACCATAACAAAATACCACAGAGTGATTTCTGCTTAAATAACAGAACTTTTTATCTTACAGCTCTGGAAGCCAGAATTTCAAAATCAAGATTTGACAGGTTGTTTCTTTCTTAGGACTGTGAGAGAAGGAGTTGATCCAGGCATCTCTGCTTGCTTAGTAGGTGGTCATCTTTATGTTCACATGATATTCTTCTTGTATGCTTGTCTGTCTCCAAATTTCCTTTTTTAATAGGAGCACCCATCATATTGAATTAGCAGTTTACCCTAATAACCTCAATTTAGCTGGATTACCCCTTTAAGGACCCTCCTTCTATATAAGGTCACATTCAGAAGTACTAGGTGTTAGGATCTTGGCATATAAATTTGAGTGGGACATAATTCAGCACATAACAGCATTTAACTGAAGAATTGGTGATAACTAGAGGGTTGATACAGTCTAAAGGTAAAACAAGCCTAAATAGTAACTTCTCTTTTTCTTTTATGCTAATTCTCATTGTGCATTTATTTCTTGCCAGAATTTTTGCTTGACGCTATTTGAAGATAACAAAAGTTGAATTTCTGCTGTTGACTGTATGGAGAGACAGACAGGTCAACAGATTAATCTAGAGGTGATCTGTATTATAATAGGTGTATATCTGCGACACTGTGGAGGGAAGGAGGAGGGAGAACTTCCCCGGGGAGTCAGGGAAGACTTTACAGGAGAGGTAACATTGAACTTGTTAAAAGACAACAGAAACTCATTATTACTTTTATTTAAAAGGCTGATATGAATTTGGGATAGAGAAATGCATAAAGTGGCACTAAGAAGATCCAAACATGTTAAGAAGGGAAAACACTCTATTGCAATCTGAAAAAGAGATGTGGTAATAACTTGACACCATTCAATTGACTGATCAGATCTTGGCCTTTGTACAAATCAAGAAGTAGAACATAAGCTAGAAGTATTACTCAGAAACAGCCCTGTTTCCATTGAATCCATTTTCCTTCTGTACAAAGTGAATGTAACAGAATTTTGTGCTAACATTGTGTACATGTACTACCATGATAATAAAAACTACATTTAGATGTTGTATTCTTTAAAATATTTATCTGTACTGAGACCCAATCATAACAACAATTTTGTTATTGTACTCTCCTTTGTGCTAACATTGCTCTACGACTTTTGTAAGTCTGGAAATTGTGCAAGGGGTATTTCTAACTTAGAAACAAGACAATAAAATATGAGAAAGGTGGAAGATTAAAAATACCCATGCATTCTTAGCAGCTTCTCACTTTAAGAGGGAGAATCTGTTTTCCAACCCCCTTGATTCTGTGCTGACTTTATGACTTGCTCTGGCACTAGGATATTTTAAAAGTGATGTTGCAGATGTTGAAGGTGAACACGGCAAGAAGCCTAGGAGCTTCTCCCCTGCCCTCTTAGAATGCTGCTGCCAAGCTCATCAACTAGAGACACTGGAACCAGGAAATGGGTAATACCAACCACCAGACACGTGAGTGAGGCAGCCCCAAGCAAGTCACCAAGAAACTACCTAGAGCCCCATGAGTGACCCCAGGAGACACCATCAGAAGAACCACCCAGCTGACCCCAAAGTTGTTTCATCGCCTAGCCTAAACTGATGACCTTCAGAGTCATGAGTCAGATTAAATGGTAATTGTTTTAATGCACTGCATTTTGGAGAGACAATAGATCACTGATAAAGTAGCAAGTCAAATAAAGTGGTGTATTACTCTGCTCTAGCACTGCTATAACGAACTATCTGGGACCAGATAATTTATGAAGAAAAGAGGTTTATTGACTCATAGTTCCACAGGCTGTACAGGAGGCATGGTTGGGGAGGCCTCAGGAAAGTTACAATCATGACAAAAGGCAAAGGGGAAGCAAGCACATCTTACATGGTGAGAGCAGGAAGAAGTGAGAGAGTGAAGGGAGAAGGGACCACCCTTTTAAACCACCAGATCTCATGAGAACTCACTCACTATCATGAGGACAGCAAGGGGGAACTCTCCTCCATGATCCAAACACATCCCATGAGGACCCTCTTCCAACACTGAGGATTACAACTCGACATGAGATTTGGGAGAGAACACAGAGCCAAACCATATCAAGTGGCCTAACCCATTTTATCCTTGAATTGTTTGACTACAATGTGCATTGCTTTCTTTAGATTGTCCTAAAGGAGCTCATGGTATAAATGGCTATTAGCTATTACTTAGAACCCTGACATTGGTTCTACAAATTTTAGAAAGCCAATTCTACAACCAGCATTCAAGCTAACAATCTTTAGCAGTCAAGATAATAATCTACTTTTAATGAAAATCTCCCTGTGTTAAACATCAGAAAACTGAAATCTAGCCCAATATTGTAATAAAATAGTTCTGTGACATTTGGTAACTCCTTGCAGGTCTCTGAGACTTCACAATTCCATTTATAAAATAAGAAGACTGGTTTTTTATTTATGTGATCTCATATTGTGAACCAAATTCCTGTCTGGCTATCAAGGGATCAGTGTCTGGCCTTAATCTTTGATTGGTTTGTTCATCTCCCATTCAATCCGGCTTCCTTTTTGGGGATTGTTGAAAGCAACAGGAACAATTATAACTAAACTACACCTATAAAAGAAAAGATTTACCACTTCTAATGTGGAAGACAAAAATGACAATAGGAGTACTAACCTCTTCACAGGTCAACATGAGGTCCGGGATATAGTTCGGTAAACTCTCTTCCCCCAACTTGAGGGCCTCATGAATTGAGATTCCAGGTTTTTATATTAAGTATAACCAAGGAATAGAAATCAGAAGCTGATGCCCCACTAGTAGGGTGATTTATGACTCTCCTGTAAACACAGAACTACAATTCCTTGGTTTGAGTTGGTTACAGTTTCTGCAGAAGAATTCACACTCCCAACCGCCCCTTTGTGAGGTCAAGAACTCAGTTGTCTGCAGCAATAGCCAGTGTGGTTATGCTCTGTCCTATTAGGAGCTTTCACTATTTTCTGCCTCATTTCCCATTTTCTTTCCTCCTGGTTCTCCTTAGCAAAAGAGTAGTCACATTTGGCCCAACAACCCCATTACTGAGTATATACCCAAAGGATTTTATATCATTCTACTATAAAGACACATGCATAAGTATGTTTATTGCGGCACTCTTCAGAATAGCAAAGACTTGAAACCACCCCAAATGCCCATTAGTGATAGACTGGATAAAGAAAATGCGGCACATATAAACCATGGAATACTATGCAGCCATAAAGAAGGATGAGTTCATATCCTTTGCAGGGACATGGATGAAGGTGGAAACCATCATTCTTAGCAAACTAACACAAGAACAGAAAACCACACACCACATGTTCTCACTCATAAGTGGGAGTTGAAAAATGAGGACACATGGACATGGGGGTGGGGGGACGTCACACACTGGGGCCTGTGGGGGGTTGGCTGGGGTAGGGGTAGCATTAGGAGAAGTACCTAATGTAGGTGATGGGTTGATGGGTACAGCAAACCACCATGGCACATGTATACCTATGTAACAAACCTGCACGTTCTGCACATGTACCCCAGAACTTAAAATGTAATAAAAATGTAAATAAATAAATAATAAAATAGTAGTCATAAGCCTTTGCTGTCAGGTACAATTTCTGGGGGGCCCAATATGTTCAGGCTCCCCCAAAATGGAGTCTGACACAAAGACTTAAGCGCAGTTTGCCTTAGAGATGATTATAGAAAGGAGTGAGGAAGTGGGGGACAGAGTGAGACTCGGTCTCAAAAAAAAAAAAAAGAAAAGAAAAAAAGAGAAAAAGAAAAATAGAAAGAAGGAAAAGAATATTAACTTCCATTTGGACATGGACTAGCTTACTCGGGTTTAACCCATTGCAATGGGCTTCCATCACCCCAAAACTGTATGGTCACAGGGGTAGATAAACAACTTCATACATGCCATTTTACCCACCTTTTAAGCTGCTCTTCAGAGACTTTAGTTTCCTCACATACCTTCCTTTTCATGTCTGAACGCCCCACTCCCTTGTTGGGAAGGAGTTTGATGGCTCAGCTGCAAACAGTGGTATGTCTTGGAAATCACAAGGCAGATGAGGGTTTGCTCCTTCTGCTTTCCTGTGATAAGGGGGGAAAGACAATGGGAAACTTATCTACTTCCCAAGTCAATCCTATAGTATGGGACACTGAGATCACAGGCAAAGTGTTAAATGTTCCCCCCATCTGTATCCAACTTAAACTTGATGTCCTGTACCCCTGGAGGAGACAATACCTCTTAAAGCCAGAGGCACAAAGAGGAATCCAACAATTAATAGCTAATAGAAATTTGGGAAGCCGAGGCGGGCGGATCATGAGATCAAGTGATCAAGACTCCTGGCCAAAGTGGTGAAACACTGTCTCTACTAAAAATACAAAAAAATTAGCTGGGCGCGGTGGCGCGTGCCAGTAGTCCCTGCTACTCTGGAGGCTGAGGCAAGAGAATTGCTTGAATCCGGGAAGCGGAGGTTGCAGTGAGCCGAGATCATGCCACTGCACTCCAGCCTAGGCAACAGAGCGAGACTCTGTCTCAGAAAAAAAGAAAAAAAAAAAAGAAAAAAAGACTCATAGCACATTCAAATTTATACAAGTACAGCCAGTATAAACAGGTATAATATAATCCAACTGCAGTGTGAATGTATGTACATACATAGTAATATGATTAATCTTCTTTCTTTCCTTTTCTTGTGTTTCATAAAAGAGCAATTTCATATAAATACCTATTGTTAAGTATTTATATAGTAAATTTGAGGACAAGGGAAGTTGAAGTACTGATCAGGGTTGGGATGAGACAACCTCATTTGTCATTTAGATAGGGAAATGTTAAGTTAAAATACCTAAGAATGTGTATGTAAATGAAATTGCTCTTTTAATTTTAGAGTGACAAGGGGACTTGTTTAGCCTAGATCACTTGCTTTTTGAATACCTTGTATGTGCTAGGTACTGTCCTAGGAACTGAGATGAAGTTGACAAGCATTGTCTCTGCTCTCATGAAGCTTACATGAAGCTAGAATAGAGAGACCCTAAACAGATGACAATAAACACATAGACTCAATAAACTCTACAGTAACTTTGGTGAGAAAACTTTATGAAGTTAAAGTACAGAGTGCTAGGAGAGGGTATAAAAGGGGCCTCGTCAAAGGTAGGAGTAAGGGTTGGAGAGGTTTCCTCAAGGAAGTAAAGGCAAGCTATTCCAGAAGGAAGGATGGTAATTACCCTGGTAAAAGTGAGGGGAGGTATTATAGATTGAGAGGATTGTGCATGCCAAATCCCTTGTTGGACTACTGCTAGACAAGGCGAAAAGAGGGTAAACAAGTTATAATTTAATTAAAACCAAGCATGGTGACTCTTGTCTGTGATCCCAGCACTTTGGAGGCTGAGGTGGGCCGATGACCTGAGGTCAGGATTTCAAGATCACCCTGGCCAACATGGTGAAATCCTGTCTAAGAAATACAAAAATTAGCCAGGCATGCTGGTAGGTGCCTGTGCTCCCACGTACTCAGGAGGTTGAGGTGGGAGAGTCACTTGAACCTGGGCGGTGGAAGTTGCATTGAGCCGAGGTCACGCCATTGACCTCCAGCCTGGGCAGCAGAGCAAGATTCAGTCTCGAAAAAAGAAAAAAAAAACACCAAAAAACAAACAACAGCAAGAAAAACACCTCTTATGAGCCAGGTTATTGAATTTAGAACAGTATCTGACAGCCTGAAGATCGGGATAACTTGTTAATTCATTAAGTCCTGCATTAATGCTACATTGGGGATGCAGAGGTAGATATAATATGGTTAATGCTCTGGGAGAGCTTGAGTGGATGAAGAAACCTATAAATAAGTAAGAGCAATGCAGTATTTTTGTTGTAATTCAGATAATGAGATGTTATGGGGACATCAAGTTGGAAGCTATAATCTCTGCCATGGAAAACACAAAGGAGATATTACTTGAACTGAGTTCTTAAGGATGAGTAAGCCTCCTCTTATATGCAGGTAGTGGCCCTAGCAAATGCAAAGTCATGGGCCTAGGAAAGAACATGCCCAGTTAGGGAACCGAACACCTGACTATAGTGAATTTGAGGGACAAGGGATATTGAAGTGCTGATCAGGATTGGGATGAGACAGAAAGAACATCATCTGTCATACTTAGAAACCTTTATTTTATTTCTAGGAAACAACTTAGATAGGGAAGAATTTAGAGAAGGAAATCTTTGTGTTTTCCAAAGACCCCAGAGGCCACTGGGGCTGTGAAGGAATAACTGCAAGGGAACTGAGCTTAGAGACAGGTTGAACCAAAACAATGGTGTTGGAGAACGACGGCCTTCTCTGCCAGGCACAGAGGAGCAGAGTTAGTGTTTGAAATTATATAGAACTAAAGATAAGTAAAATGTATTGTAACAGTATAGGAAGGAGAAACAAAATAAGTGAAGTTTACAAATGTTTTAATGCTTATTCAAAAGACAAAATAAAGACTATAAACCAATGAGACACATAATAAAAAAGTACAATTTTAATATAGTGAATGTAATGCATATGTAATTCATCATAACAAAATGGTCAAAACCTTTAAAAGATACACAACAGGCATCTAAAAATCTCAGCAATGCTAAGTATGTAATAAGTATATATTATATATAAGCATATAATATATAAATACAAATGCTTTTTACCAAGAAATGTTTTATTTTTCTTGCAGTAGCTTTGTTAATTGCACAAAATTATGTTTTGTTTTTGCCATTTAAGTGTTATCACACAATGCTATTCTGAAAGACAAATGTTCATTAAAAACAAAGCAAAAATAGAAATTCACAACCATTAATTACCTAGATTTGCCGTTTAAAGGTTTAAAGAAAAAAGGGAGGAGCTTTCCTACGAACCTTTTCACAAGGGTCACATTTTCTCCTTAAAAGGGAAAGATTTCCAAACAAAGGTGAAATACCTTAAACAGAAATATTTATAAAAAGAAACTTTACAGCATTGTCAAGGATATTAAGACTACATTGACTAACCAGTTTCATTACTGTCTCTTCCCCCACCCCTACCCTCAGTATGTCCCACCAGGACTAGAGCAGGCTTTGCATTCAGAGAGAAATGCTTCAAAATCCCAGTGAAATGAACTGTGCTAAAAACCCGACCGGCATCTTCCCTGCCCTCCCCGCTGGTCTTCTGCAATCCTCTAACCCAGGTTCTACTCTGTGAAAGGGGCCAAAGGTGGGAGTGGGGAGGAACCGTGCCCCAGTGTGGCCACCTTATATATAATTTTGTATTCCACCATAAATGCTGGCCTTCTGCAAATTATGATTTTGGAAAATCTAGCCCACGCAGAGGGATAAAAAATGGACATCCTTTGGATGACTTCTCCTTGTTTTTTTTTTTTCAACATTCCAAGACCTCTCTGGTCCCCTGTCCAAGGAGAAATGCTAGGACCTCGATGATGTCGCTATGTATTTTAAAAACTAAATGGCAAATTTATATTCAAATTGTTTGGATACGTTTCCAAAACTTTCAGAGTACAAGTCATTGCTAAGTTTGCCTTTACTTTAAAAACTGAAAGAATACATTTTAATGTAAAGTAGCGGTCAGGAATGTGCCTGTTTTCTCGCTTCTTCATCTATCTAAAACATATATTTAGTTACCAGAATTAGAGTACTCCTAATAAAATCGTTAAGAAATAGCAAGTAAAATCAAAGGTTTAAAGTAAATGATGGCAGTTTGCTATACTAAGAAGTTAAAGAATGTCTAAAATTATAGGAAGATATTAGCCCTCATAGAACGTAAACTTTTAGAAATTCTGAATAAGGAAATATATTCTACATAGATAAGGTGCTATACACTCAACTTTCTAAAGCAAAATAATTAAATAGTATCCCACGATCAAGAGTAAGGAAATTCTCTGACATATTCCCCATAAAACATTAAAATATTTCCTATTTCTTAAAAAGGTGAAGATAGCAGTGTATCTCCATCGACAGAATTCTTATGAAACATCATTTCCATATTAAATCCACTGCCTTCTCAGTTAATACCTTAAGGAATATTTCTTGGAGATATAATAGTACCTTTCAATTCAAGACACTTCGATTCAAGACACCTTCAATTTCAAGACACAATTCAAGACACAACCAGTGATTCTTGGCTCACATTATAGTCAGTTGCCAAAAACTTCAATAGCATAGCAGATAAAATAACAGCAAATAGCAGAGGTACTATGCTAAACACTTCATTAGCTGAGCTGAAAGCTTAAGGGGCAAACATAGGTTTTCCTCACACTCTTCAAAGTGAGGAATCCAGGAAGAAAGCTAACTACTGGAAAAACAAATAAACAAGCAAACA
>NW_012109452.1:138128-145089 GCF_000951045.1 Mandrillus leucophaeus | reverse complement strand
GGGTTCCTGAACTGAGTGGAGGAGCAGAGATTGGAGGATCCGGAGCACTGAAGCTTCCTAGTGCCTTTTGCACTCCTTTTATCTACATTCATCTCTACCCACTGACAGGAAACTCAAGCTTTGGGATGCTGGGGAAATTCCCTGAATTCAGGGGGCAGTGTGGAAAGAAGAGGTTGGGGGAGGGGGGCTGACAGTGGGGAGGGCGGCCTGGAGGAGCTGCGGGCGCCTCTAGCTAGAGGTACAGTCTGGACCTGCTCCGTGGTGGAGGGAGCTGTGGCTCCAGCCGGAAGGGAGCAGTGATTCAGCAGGGCCTCAAGCCCTGGGCCTCAGGGGGGCTAGGGATGCTGGCATTTCTGAAGCAGGCAGCCCTCTGGGAGATGTTGCTCCTCTCCTTCTAGAGAGAAAAGGTGGAACCAAAGTAGCAGGAGCCTTGATTTGAGAAAAATTTCTCAAAGTCAATCCTTTCTAATTATTATTACTATTAATTCAGGAAATGTTATGCATGTTTGAATTGCTCTGAATTGAAAGTCCTTCCTGTCTTCCTTGCAAGCAGGTCATTGTAGCTTTCTTGAATGACTTTATGATTCTCTGGACTTCAGCCAGGTTTGGAAGCCAAGATAACATTACAACAAGAGACCCTTGTCTCTTGCCACTTGAAGTTAGTGGCCTAAAAGGAGTATCACTGAATTTTGTTGACTCCCCACAGATCACCTTCTTTGGTGAGTAAGTCTGCTTACTGAGAATTCTGTACTTGTAGTATAGCAAGTATATGTGTGTCCAGGTGGTTAAACAAAAATCTTCCAAAATCACCCAGCAAAGTGCCACGGAAGATACCTTGCTGTTGGCAGTTGCTATGCTATTGAATTGGAAGATGTTTTGGTCTACTTGGGGCTGAGGTGTAGTATGGTAAGCACAGGCTAAAGCTTGCTAGGGATCCCAGACCTGCCCCAGCTCTGGACCCACCCCCAGGTGTGTATTTGACACCATTTGGAGATGCTGTGGGAGGCTGATGAGTTTGAGGGGCTCATGTGAAAGCTTCTTGTAGGCGTTTGTATCAACTGGCAGCACAACACCCAGTCTGTATCCCCTCAAACAACTTCATGGCGGGGTAATGCTCCCCACAGGCTTCTGGATCTCTCGAGTTTCATGATTGCTGGTGATCAAGGCTGTTCCCACAGGCCTACTCTAGTCCCCAGTGAGCCCTGCACTGCTGCTTGAAATTGAAGGGTGCAGTAACTTCCAGCTTCCTCTCCCTCTCTCCTTCTGTTATCTGAGGAGGAGTTAAAGCGCTGAAGGTTTAAGGGTCTTCCACTGTCTCGCTCCATGCAGGAATGGCTATGGTATTGGAATGACTCGGCTTGCTTTCATGGAAATCGAACTCGATCCTCTTGTGGCTGGTTCTCAAGACCCCTGCCCTCATGGGAGAGCAAAGGTAGTCAGTAAACGTGATGGCAATGAGAAACAAGTCATGAAACACAACTCTTTCCCTTGTCTCCTGTGATTCTGGGAATTTTATTAACTCCTCCATCCATCACCTCCACTGATGAGCAAGAAAGAGGTGTCATAGACCATTACAACTTTTATTCTGGAAGGAAACTTCAGAAATTCACTAGCTGAGTAAGATTGGGTGGTATGGGCCTTACTCTGTGGGAAACGAAATGAGAAGTCCTCACAGCTTCCTGCCATCATCAGCATCATACCTGACTCGGCAAATGGAATTCTTCATTTTTTTGGGGAGTGGTGATCGGTAGAAAACAGCCTGCAGATTTAGAGATTACTGCCATTTTAGAGATTAGAGTGTATCTAAAGACAAAAGTTAAGCCTTGGTGAAGTGATAAGACTTCAAAAATCTTGGGCAATTAAATTCAACTTAACCACAGGGAATAAACCATAGGATAAGACTTTGCTAAAAAAAAAAAAAAAACAGTTTGATTACATAGGTTATTGACTTTTAAACTGTGTGTGTGTGTGTGTGTGTGTGTGTGTGTGTGTTTGGGTTAGTTCTAATTAAACTATTTTAAACATAAGTTTAAATGTGGATGGACTCAACATATCAATTATAATATAGAGATTGTCAACAATATTGAACTATACATGAACAAAATGAACAGTTTGATTACATAGGTTATTGACTTTTAAACTGTGTGTGTGTGTGTGTGTGTGTGTGTGTGTGTGTGTGTTTAGGTTAGTTCTAAATAAGCTATTTTAAACATAAGTGAACATATGAATTTGTTTTTGGTACCAAATGGTGAAATCTGAGATGGATCATGAGACAAGATTGAAAGTTCCTCCTGACGGTCTTATAAATCTCACCTGGTTTGCACTCTGAATCAATTCACTGTAGCTTGTTTATGGAACAAAAGGAGAAAAACAATACTTCTTTAGCTGAGCAGCTGGTGATAGAAAGTCCCCACTAGAAGTGGGCTGTTGGGTTGCCCAACCTAATCAGGCAGCAATGTGTCACTTAAACTGGCTTCCCATGGAAATCACTCTGGCCCACTGCCCATGTCTGGCTCCTATATAGGCATCTTAGATGTTGGTTTTGTACAAACGTGAATGGTCCAAAGGTCCTCTGAGGTTGAGTATGACAGCACCAAGAACTACTGAAGACACAGCACTTTAACAGTAGTTGCTTCTTTATCACCAGTTTAAACAAAACCCATTTGTCTTACCTGCACTGTATCTAGGTGGCAGAGAAAAACTCTGTTATTTTCGTTCCCGACTAAAATAAAATAATTCATCCAATGATATCAGCATCCTGATAGCCTGAAGGCTTAACTGTCTGTCTAAAGCAATCCTATTTTAGTCGTTCTACCACGGTATAATGTAATATAAACTAACACAGTATAAATGATTTTTGCCTTCCAAAACACTTTCATGTTCATTATTGCTTGAGCCTCACATTGATTCTTAGAGAAGAGAAATTTTCTTCCCATTTTGCAGCTAGGCAAAGTAAGTAGAGAATGAGTTAAGTAGCAGAAAATCCAGCACTGACAGTCAAGCACCAGAGAATCTGCCCCAGTAATTTTTAATGGTTTCCAGATTACAAACCACTTTCTTCACAGTTGCTGGCAAATAACCCCCAGTGGCTCTCCATAATCTGGCTAACCATTTTATCGTGTTTCCCAACAACCATATTTTAAGCTGTTGAGATCCTCAATCCTTCCACTCCTGTCTTTGAGATTGCAGTAATATCAAGGGTCCTAGAGGCTTCCAAGTTATCCCACCTGAAACCAGGCTCTGCTTTCTAAATCCCTCACTGTCTTCCAGGTAGATTCAAAGTCCTTTCTTCTTTGAAAAGGCTTATTCTGACAAGGTCATTTGTAGGGTATTCCTTCCACCTTTGCTCTTTGAACATCTAGTGTACTTGTAATAACTATCTCATGAGGCAGAGTTTAATTCTTCCTTATTTTTGCCTTTGTCTTCCTCAAGTCAACTATAAACTCCTTAAAGTCAGTGATGATGTCGTGCATTTGTCACATAACCTCCCATAATTTCTTAGTGTTGCAGCGAGCAATCTGTGAATACTTGCTGATAAATGTTGATAATACCTTTCTTGTTTTTAATTTTACGGTGTTCTTTACCTTACAAGTAGGACTTAAAGAGGAAAGGATGGGGCTGTTTACTGTTGTTAACTCCTCTGTTTTTCTAAACTTTACAATGTTGAATTGGTTGTCTCCTACATGGAAAATTATTTCCTGGTTATTCTTAGAGAAAGTTCGAATGATATTAATATTTTCCTTCTTTGGAATCCAAACTTTCAGAAGAATGTTCAGAACCCAGAAAGACATTTTATATTAAAAGAAATACAATTATACAACTAAAGTATTGAACAAATAACATAGTTTCTATGACTTTGAGATTGTAGGATGTAAATGACAAGGGGAAATTCTGATTATGTTATACTGTGATGAATGTTAACACTGTGTGTATGTCATTCTAAATTGATGTTTTCCAACAAACCAGAGAAAAATTTAATTATGTGATTTAGTATTTGACATAGGCCTTTTCAAATGTTATTCTAAGGACTATATTTTTTAAATATCCACTTTCTTTATATTACCTTTAAGAAATGCTATACAATTGCAGTAACTAAGGATGTGAGCACATTGTTATCAGGTTAAGCATATGGAGGGTATCAGTATAAGGAAGGCAATAAGAGTTTAAGTGGAGGATAGAGTTACTTGTATGCAAAAGAAAAGAAACAAGGTAGTAACTCTCTGGTTTATGTTGCAATGTAAATGCAGTTTGCCTGTCTCCTTCTAAAGGGGGCTGGCAGTCCAATGAAGCAGCAGCAGCATCCAGGGAATAACACTGCTTCAAAGTCGCTTCACTTTTGCTATAAAATGTCAGGAATGTTTTCTTTCCTTTGGCCAACTATCTAATTTTCCTTGCTGCCCATTTCAGGTAATATTTGTTGGAGGAGCAAATCAGTGAACCCTGACTGGGTCTATACCTAGCTAAATTCCAAATAATCATAGCTGGGTTTTTCTTTCCCACCTTCTGTGTGGATGGGGCGGCAAGTTATCTATTGTACAACTGTGCAGACCTCAGAAAAGTTAGTGTTGACAAAAAAAGTTGATACATGGGGAAAAAAAAAGATGAGAATGTAAATTTTAAATATTTCTGAAAGCCTTGAGTTTATCAGAAACAGGAAGTCTTCATTGTTTTCTTCAGAAATTTGTTCTGGGCTAAGTGAGCAAAACCCTTTTTAACATCAGGTATTTTAAATAACTTGGAGAAGGTATTTCTATGATACTACAAAAGTCCTTTATGTAAACTGGATTTCTAATATTGTGCTTAAGAATGCTCGTTTGAAATATTGTATCTGATCACTATTAATGTCACAACTTGTATTTGTTTTAGCAGAGTATTATCTTTTGCATGACTTCACAATATATTCAATTATTATTTACTATATAGTAGAACCTCATCATTGCTGTTTTAACAGTAATAATTGTAATATATTTGTATATGTGTGATTTATGTACTTCCTGGGCAGTCAAAACCATCTGTTTTCCTTCCTTGTCACTGCTTGAAAAACCTTTGAAGAGTTTCTGATGCACATTTAAAAGTATTATTTCAGATGAAAGAGAATTCATGATGTTAGACCTACCTCAGAAGCTTTAAGTTTGTCTTAAGTCACTTTCAGATAAATTAACAATCTAGGAATAATTTACCATACCTATTGTAGTTACTAGAAAAGGGCACCTTTCTGATAATGAAACAGAAATCTTTTCATTCCTGGAATTTCCTGTTGAGAGTGTAGAGTTTTCTGAGCAATATGTAACATTGGTTAGTTATGCAATATGTTGAATTTTACTGCCAGCTTTGTTTAAAAAGGGTGTGAGAGGCTTTGATCAACAGGAATGTGAAGTCAAAGTTATGTGTGGCATCTTCTTACCACCTGTCACATGAATAAACCAGGATTCATAAGTAAAAAACAAAAAGAAAAAGAAAGAAAGAAAGAAAAACTAGCAAAGACCTAACATTTGATAAGGATGCAAAACAATATTCGTGAACTTAAAGGACAAACACACAGGCACATCAGCACCACCACAAGCCCCATCACCACATCAACAAAACAAAGATTAATAAAAATTGAGAATAGAACGTGTCTTATAGTTGATATTTTGCCATCAAATTTTCATTAAGTCTGATTATGAATTCCCAGTGAATAACTGCTTTCATGCACATTTAAAATGTTCTTTTTATAAGAATTGGGAATTAAGGAATTGCTCACACTGACAAAAAAGATGTTGTAATGCCAAGCCAAAAGTCAAAAAATTCTAGAAATTCTGGCTAATGTTCGACCATGAGTTTCTTACTAGTCACTTTGGATTTTAAAGCATGATTTCCTCTGGAGGGTAAATTGACCAAATTGCTTTAATAAAATCTTTTATTTTGAATCATTTCAGTTTCCAAAACACTCAGCATTAGTAAATCAGACTGGGAGTCATTTCATTTGGAACAGAATGTCCCTTGGAAAGAGTTTTGGGATTTTTCTCTAATTTAAATTTGAGGCCAGACTGATGAATGCTATGACCAGGGATATGAATGCTATGACCAGGGATTAGAACAGAGAAATATAGTAATGACTCACATATTAAAAATAGACCACAAGCTAGTATCTGTCACAATGTTGCTATATAAAAGATAGTTCTCTGTAATAAATGAAAGTTGTGAAAGTTTCATATTGAACTATATCTAGTCAGCTTTCTGTGATGGTTTGAAATTAAAATCATTACTTTAATTGAAGCAATACTTAGAAAAAAATGGTTCCTTCAGTCATCCATGGATACTTCTTTTATCAGAATTTAAGTCATTCTGCTGCCACAAACTTTCTGTACGATCGTAAGCAATTTGCTATTTATTTAAATGAAAATACTAATGTCAGCTTTTTTCCCCGTAAAGCTATTCAGAAGAACAAAAAGGATAGCTGTGAAAACTGTAAAAAATATTTTTTCTTTTTTATGTTTTACATTGATGTAAAATTTACATAGTGAGATGTACATATCTTAAGTGTACAGTTCAGTGAGTTTTGAAAATGTAAATAGCTAATCAAGAGAACATTTTCATTGTTTTCAGAAAATCCATGCTCTTTTCCATTCATTCTCTTCTCCAGAGGAAATTGCTGTTCTGATTTTTAGTTTTGCATACTCTTGAACTTTTTAAAAATGGAATCATCCAATGTGTACTCTTTCATGCCTGGCTTTTTTTTGTTCAACTTAATGTCTGTGAGATTCACACATGTTATTGTGAATATTAGTAGTATATTTCTTTGTATTCAATTAAATATTCATTGAATAATTCAAATGAAGTATTCAATTGTAGAAGTATACCCAGGTTTCTTTCTTCATTCATCCGTGGATGGACAGTCAAGTCATTGTCAATAGTTTGGCTATCATGAAGTGGCTGTAAACATTGTTTTAGAAATCTTTTTGCATGTCATAGGGAAAAG
>NW_012109452.1:132974-135678 GCF_000951045.1 Mandrillus leucophaeus | reverse complement strand
AATGTCTGTTTATATCCTTTGCCCACTTTTTGATGGGGTTGTTTTTTTTTTTTCTTGTAAATTTGTTTGAGTTCTTTGTAGGTTCTGGATATTAGCCTTTTGTCAGATGAGTAGATTGCAAAAATTTTCTCCCATTCTGTAGGTTGCCTGTTCACTCTGTTGGTAGTTTCTTTTGACATTTTATTTTCTTAAGAATGTCTTTGAGGAGGAGAAAGTTTGAATTCTGATGAAGTCAAACTTATCAGTTTTTTAAATGATTAATCATATTTTATGTTTGTCCTCTCTGATAAATTATTGTCTACCTCCAAGGTTGAAAAATATTCTCTTATAAGTTTTTTTAAAGTTTTTGTTTAGCTTTTATATTCATATATATAGGCCATATTGAAGTAATGCTTTATGAATGGTCCAAAATAGTAATTGCGATACATTGTTTCACTTTATAGTATAACTATCCAATTATTATAACAAGATTTTTGAAAACTTTTCTCATTAAATTTACTCAGAACCATTACCAAAATTCAATGATGGCATACATGTGTGTCTATTTCTAGGCTTTATTTGATTTCATAGGTCTATTTTTCTCTTTTTATGCCAAATGTCCTTATTAATCTAGCTTTATAGTAAGTCTTGAAATCAGAGAGTGCATCAGCTAACGGCTGTAGCATTGGTCAGTTTGAACGCTTTCTTTCTATCTTTAGCTTTTAAAATGGCTTCCTTCCTTTAACATCATATCATATTGAATGGAGCATCTAGAATCTCCGTTTTGAAGCATATGTCTGTACATTGCACTCCAGCCTGGGCAACAAGAGCAAAACTAAAAAAAAAAAAAAAAAAAAAAAGCAAACATCAAAGCCAAGCCAATCACAGCATTATAGCATTATTACAGGCATTGCAAGTGTAATAGGTTAACATATATGTGCTTGTAGAAATGAGGTGTTACCACTCTTGTAGTTTAATATGGTCAGGGAGAACTCCAGTTAGTTTCTGTTTAGTATCATCAAGTACATGTTCAGCATTTCCTTTTATAACTACTATTGTCCCCTTAAGATTATACTTTTTATATTGAGGAAATTGCACAGGCAAACCTTGTTTTATTGTGCTTAGCCTTATTGCACTCCACAGACATTGCATTTTGTACTCATGGAAGGTTTGTGGCATACCAAGAGAACCCACTCCCGATGGTTACGTGAGTTCTTTTCTATTTCCCGGGTTTCTCAGCTGGTTTGAGAAATAAAGGGAAAGAGTACAAGAGAGAGAAATTTAAAGCTGGGTGTCCGGGGGAGACATCACATGTTGGCAGGACCCGTGATGTTCTCCGAGCCATAAAACCAGCAAGTTTTTATTAGCGATTTTCAAAAGGGGAGGGAGTGCAGTAATAGCGTGTGGGTCACAGAGATCACATACTTTACAAGGTAATAAAATATCACAAAGCAAGTGGAGGCAGGGCAAGATCACAGGACCTGTCTCTTATACACATCTAGATGTGTATAAGAGACAGCCTGCAACCGTGTAAGCTATCGTCTTGTACTTTCCAACC
Organism: Mandrillus leucophaeus; assembly: GCF_000951045.1. Taxonomy (NCBI): domain Eukaryota; kingdom Metazoa; phylum Chordata; class Mammalia; order Primates; family Cercopithecidae; genus Mandrillus; species Mandrillus leucophaeus. The sequence goes on along the minus strand of NW_012109452.1, from coordinate 134,141 downwards.
CAGTCACATTTCAGATGTCTGCAACTCCAGCCACATGGAGCAAAATATCCAGAGAGATGAGTCCAGTTCCCTATCAACCCAGATAATCCTGAGGCAGTAAATAGCTATTGTTTTAATCCACTAAGCTTTGGGATCAGTTTTTACACAGGAACAATCAAATTATTTATTTTCACTTCTTGTGGATAAGTATTAGGAGTAGAACTGCTGGACCATACAATATGTGTATATTAATCTTTACAGAAAGTTAACAAATTATTACCAAGGGTAGTTTTACCTTTTCATACTCCCACTAACAAAGTAAGAGTGCTCTGGTCTCTCCATATCTTCATCATAACTCTTTTTAAATTCTTAGCTACTGGCAGTTATGCATGTTATCCCATTGGGTTTTTAATGATTATTTCATGATTACTAATAATGTTGATAACTTTTCCTTGTGTTTAATTATCATTTGTAAATCTTCCTTTGTGAAATCTATTTAAAAATCTTTTGTCTATCTTGTTGTAAAATGAGATTTTGCCATGTTACATTTGTTTGTCGGAGTTCGTTGTATATTATAGATACAAGTCCTTTCATTGATAGATAAATGTATTGTGATTCTTTTTCTTTTCCCTTTTTTTTTTTTTTTTTTTTTTTTTTTTTTTTTTTTTTTTTTTTTGAGATGGAGTATTGCTCTGTTGCCCAGGCTGGAGTGCAGTGGGGCAATCTCGGCTCACTGCAAGCTTCGACTCCTGGATTCACGCCATTCTCCTGCCTCGATTCACGCCATTCTCCTGCCTCAGCCTCCTGAGTAACTGGAACTACAGGCATCCGCGAGCACGCCCAGCTAATTTTTCGTATTTTTAGTAGAGACGGGGATTCACCGTGTTAGCCAGGATGGTCTCAATCTCCTGACCTCGTGATCCCTCTGCGTAGGCATCTCAGAGTTCTGGGATTACAGGTGTGAGGCACCGCCGCCAGCCCTTGTGATTTTTTTAGTCTATAGCTTGACATTTTATTTTCTTTTATCTTTTTTTTTTTTTTTAGATTTGCCAATATAAAATACCTAATTCAATTTTGTTCATTTTATTTATTGTTATTATTATTATTATTATACTTTGAGTTCTAGGGTACATGTGCATAATGTGCAGGTTTGTTACATATGTATACTTGTGCCATGTTGGTGTGCTG
>NW_012109452.1:118215-130724 GCF_000951045.1 Mandrillus leucophaeus | reverse complement strand
GAAATTAAAATTGCTAATGAAGTTTCGGGCACGCATTGTCATTGATAACATCTTATCAGGAGACAGGGTTTGAGAGCAGACAACCTGTCTGACCAATATTTATTGGGTGGGAATTTCCTCATCCTAATAAGCCTGGGAGCCCTACAGGAGACCAGGGCTTATATCATCCCTTGGGCATCCACCATAAAACGCGGCCACCCTCAGGGAGCCATTCATAGACCTATTCTCGGGGCACATTCTCTTTTTCAGGGATGTTCCTTGCTGAGAAAAAGAATTCAGTAATATTTCTCCTATTGGCAATTGAAAGAAGAGAAATATGGCTCTGTTCCACCTGGCCCACCAGCGCAGTCATGCTCCAAGTCTTATCTCCCTTGTTCCCTGCGGATTGCTGTAATCCTGTTCTTTTTTCAAGGTGCCCAGATTTCATATTGTTCAAACACACATGCTCTACAAACAATTTGTGAAATTAACACAATCATCACAGGGTCCTGATCATCCTCCTCAGCTTATGAATAAGATGATGGGATTAAGAGATTAAAGTAAAGACAAGCATAGGAAATTATAAAAATATTAGTTTGAGGAACTAATAAATGTTCATGAAATCTTCACAATTTATGTTCTTCTGCCGCAGCTTCAGGCGGCTGAATGCTGCTAAGCATTAATGGTGGCAACAAGAAGAAAGCATATAATTTCTCAGCAAAGGTGACACATAGTGCCTATTTAAATGAATTAGGATGATTAAGAGGTTTTAGTTTAGGTGCCACGTGGCACTGCGGGAGTGAGGAGTTGAGTAGAATATGCTGACTCTAGTGCTGTGGATGCCCAGGAGGAAAACACATTAGTTAGCATTTCAAAATATTATCCTGTTACATAAGTCTGCCCCCAAATTACAATAGCTGACTCTAATCATTCATCAACTTTGATTTCAGTGTTAACAACATATTTTACAGATGTGATTAAACATTTTCTTTTTATATTCAATGGGCAATCTGACATTCGCATTTGCTGTCTTCTGCTCTTTGGGGCCTATCAATGAATCAACCAGTCAATCAAACTTGGGCTCATACTAGTTTTAAATTCTTTTCCTGGATTATGAATTTGTTACATCAATATTAACTAATGTATTATTGATTGTGCTTAGGCAAATCCAAATCAAAACCACAGTGAAATATATACCTACAAGGATGACTATAATCAAAAGGCCAGATAAAATAAAGTGTTTCAAGGATGTGGAGAAATTGGAACCCTCATACATTGCTGGTGAAAATATAAATAATGCAATAGTTTTGGAAAACAGTTAACAGTCCTTTAAAATGTTAAACATAGAGTTTCTATATGATCCCACAATCTCACTCTTTGATATATAACCAAGAGAACTGCAAATACATGCCCACACAAAAACTTGTTAACGAATGCTCATAGTAGCATTATTTGTAATAACCCAAAAGTAGAAACAACCCAAATGTTCATCAACTGATGAATGGGTAAACAAACTGTGTTATATTCATGTAATGGAATACTATCTAGTATAAAAAGTACTGGTTTATGCTACAACATGGATGAACCTATACTAATTTTCTTATGCATAGGGAAAACATTATGCTAAGTAAAAGAAGCTAGACATTATGCTAATTATGCTAAGTAAAAAAAAAAAAAAACTATGCTTTGAATGATTTCTTTTATATAAAATATTCAGAATAGGCAAGCAATAGGACTGAAACATTAGTTGTTTCCAGGACCTTGGCAAGAGAAGAATAGGGAGTGACTGCTAACAGGTGTGAGTTTGGGGAATGATTAAAATGGCTTTCTATTGAAAACAAGTAAGTCATAAATGCTTCATGTTGGCCCAGAAATTTCTGTATGACCTGGTCCCTGCCAACCTCTCTGACCTCACTCATGCCATGTTCCCTTTTCTAAGATCCAGCCATCAGCAGCTACTCTTAGTTATGAAAACACAGCACACTCTTTCCTGCTTCTGACTTTTACCCTCCTGTGTATTCTGCCTGGAACCCAACTCTCTAGTCTCTTCAGGCTTCTGTCATTTTTATCCTTCCAGTGTCAGCTTACAATGTCACCTTCTCAATGACCATTGTTCTAAGGTAAGCATTCTCAACCAAGTTCAGTTTTGACCAAAGTCATGAAGTTACTGTGCCTCTTTCTTTCTTTTGTTTTTTCTTGAGACAGAGTCTCGCTCTGTCACCCAGGCTGGAGTGCAGTGGTGCAATCTCGGCTCACTGCAAGCTCCGCCTCCCGGGTTCACGCCATTCCCCTGCCTCAGCCTCCTGAGGAACTGGGACTACTGGTGCCTGCCACCATACCAGGTTAATTGTTTTGATTTTTAGTAGAGACGGGGTTTCACTGCGTTAGCCAGGATGGTCTCGATATCCTGACCTCGTGATCTGCCCGCCTCAGCCTCCGAAAGTCCTGGGGTTACAGGCATGAGCCACCATGCCCAGCCTACTCTGCCTCTTTCTTAGCATCTACCACAGTCTCCACCAAAGTGGCAGGGGAGAAATATACGTTATATCTTTGCTTCTCTTATTTTGACCTCTCTCACTGAAATATGAGGAGACTCACAGGAGGAGAAGGTCTTATACTGCCCTGCTCATCATGTGTCTTGATCATTTAGCAAAATGAAGATACTCAGTAAACAGAAATAGAGTATTTGAATGAATAAAATGAAAATAGAGAAAGCCAGGTGCAAATGAAGAATCTGAAGACAGGAAAACATGAATTGAGAAAGTTTCTACCAGAGAGACAGAAAGAGAGAGAAAAATGGAGATAGAGAAGGAGAGGGAGAGGGATGGGAAAAGGCAATACCAGAAGAGATCATACTAGGAAAGGTTCAAGCTGTTGCTGGAGGGTACAGAAGAAAGAGCTAACCAAGACCAAATAAAAGGCTTTACACAGCAGTGAATAACCTAGTAAGATCTCATCAACAGATTTTCATCAATCTCCTTTTCTTTCAACCATTTCTGCTCCATTTCTCCAGGATGATTTATCCTCCTCCCAGAAGGATGTAGTCCTTCACTGACAGCTTGGTTTTTGATACATCGAGGATTTTATCATGAACATTGAGACCTATCCAATCACCAGTTCCACAGCTACAGGCCAACCTTCAGAGAAGTCTTCCTGGAATGCTAAGAAGAGGCTAGAACTTTTTAGATAAAAGTTCCTCTTTTTGGTTTGTTTTTAAAATTGGTGACAGTAGGTGCTGTCTTGCAGATTAATTTCAAGGTATCTTCCTCCTTTGCCACCTTGGACAGTTCCCACAAAACCTTCTAGGCCTCACTGTCTTTCAAAAAGTAAGTATTCATCTGAGTGCTCTGTGCAGGAAGAAAGGTGGTGTAAGAGTTTCCCCAATCTCTAAGAGCTATTGTCAAGGCAAGCTGATGCAGGAGGGACCAATATGGACCCTTTAGTCTTCTTAGTTTGTAAAACCCCTTAGTTCACAGTTTGACAGTCATGGGAAGGATTTCTACCACTGATTCTATCTAGGAACAGTGATGTCTGAGATTGGGATATGTTTGGCTCTTCTCTCCTCCTCTATGCCTAAAACATCATATGAGCCCAAAATACACAAAATCTTAAACCTAGCACATTTTAAAGACTATAAGAAGCTAGGTGGACATTTGGTATGCGAGATGTTATTAAGTTAAAAAGTCAGTTATTTCCTAGAAATGACACATGAATTTATATTCTCACCGCTTCCTAATATCTTAGTTTCCAGGTGGTTGAAAGCAAGTTACCCCAGTTATATCTGACTCATCAGAACCTAGGACCGCACAACCTGGAGATCACCCGCTGCAGTAGTGTATTCCGTCCTTGCATCCGTATAGCCCTTTCATCACCATTCCTTGCTTCAGTGTCTAGGTCAACACTGCCTTGTGTTGACCACAGTTGCCATCCATAACAGGAAGTTGGGTTAGGCCTTTTTCTCTGTGGATGAACATAGAGGGAGCCTTTCCAAGATGTTTGCTCCACCCTTCTTTTCTCTTTCTGAGCAGAATCTTTCCCTAGAGTCCCATATCAGATATGATGTAAACCTTGAATATTACAGTGAAATGTTTGCTTCATGTTTAACCATGACACTGATCTGCTTCAGTGTCTGACTTAAAGATTCATTTGTTACTGGTCAATGCATCTAACATTGAGGCTCATGGAAAAGCCCTGATATTTAATGACAGAGGTAAAAATGAGCTGCCTGTTGATTTAGCAGTATGAAGTGTTAGAGTGCCAAATAAGAGATCTCCAATAAAAACAATATTAATGCCCAATTACACATTTCCAGGACTGAGATCAGCCATTTCTCAAATAAGTTTTACTAATCTGGCGAGTTTAGCTCTGTTGATACCTATGTTACAAATCATAGTATTTAACGTTTTGGTAAATACTGAAATTGTGAATTGGCTCCAAATCCATTCAGGCATGTTTATGAATCATAGAAGCTCTCTAAATAGTATGATTGGATGTGAGCTAATACTTAGGAGATTTACCAACCTATTAAAAATATGTAAGTACATTAGAGAGGTGGGGGAAAAATAAAAACAAGAGAGAAAATGCATTACAATTTATTCCAACAGAGTTTTTGATCTCTTCACTCCAAGTATTGTGAGTGAATGTAAAAATATCATTCAATATCTACAAAATGCTATAATTCATCTGTTGTGTCTCACCACATGCCAGGGTTGTAAAGAGATTTCTCACTTGTGCCTTTCTTCATCATTTGATGGTCATGTTGACTAAAGTGAGTTGCTTCCCTCTGGCAATCATTGCTGATGTGGAGTAAACTTGTTCTGAACCATTGTTATGCTGCTGGGATGCACAACACTGGATAATGGCATAAAAGACTAACAGGATGTGGTATAACTTGACGCACTAAATCCTCTGCTAAATCACACTTTTTGTTTTACTCAACTGTCTTCCTCTTTTCATTTGGCATTTCATCTGATTAATCTTACCTCTGTTCATGTAATATAAAGGTGTAGCTAGGTCAACACTAGAAAGATTCTGATTATTATTCTACTTACCCCTTACTCTAAATAAGTATTTTAACAGACAAGAAAGAACTTCCTTATCTAAACATTTGTGGCAGAATAAATTCAATGTCTTGGGATTTCTAAATCTCTTTTTTTTTCTTTTCCTTTCATAATCCCACACTCGCCCACTACACCTTATCATATATAATAAACAACAACTAATATTTCATGAGAACTACTTTGTTCCAAGTGTGTTTTATGAATCATCTCTATCTAATCCTCCCAACAACTATTTTTGCCAATTTTTCTGCCTAAGATTATAGAGTTTAAGAGAGTTTGAGTGACTTGGCTGAAGTCACACAGGAAATTGATGGAGCTGGAGTTCAAAACCAGGCCATCTGACAGCAGAGCCCACATAGGTAATCACTGCCTGCTATTCTTCATTGTTTCTCCTAAGGTCTACTTTGTATGTCCACAGCTTCACCTACCAGGAAGAGGGATGGGAATTTGATCTTTTTCCAATGACAAGTGGTCACGTCAGAGAAGTCATTGTGCACTTTACACCATCCTGCCACCCACCTGGTTCTCTGAGCCAAGCTCATCCACCATCTACTTTCTCTATATACCATTCATTCATTCCTCAAATTTTTTTTTTTTGAGTTTCTACTAATACCAAGCAAAGATGACGGCACTGAAGATATAGCAATAAGCCAATCAAAGATTTTCTCTAGAGTAATTATTTTATTGGGGCTGACGATTGACGATTGAATTAATCCTTTCCTGGATTAATTCAGTAGCCCTCTAACTTTTCTGTCTGCTACTATTTTTACACCTATTTTTTGGCACAATTAACACACATAATCTGCAATATTATCTCATTGTTTTCAGACAACTATTCTTAACATGTCTTACCAGACCCTGTCTGGCTTTGGCCATCCTGTCTCTCATTCTCATTAGGCTCTAGGCTCCTCTTTGCTGTCTGCACTGCTGCCACAAACTGGCCTTTCTTCAGTCTCAAGTACACATCTACTTCCTCCTGTACCCAAGTTTTACACTTGCTGTATCCTGTTTAGCTGTTCCTTCTTTCACTTAATTAACTCCTACTTCTTTTTTTACCTCCACTCAATCATCACTGTCAAATACCACCATGGAAGTAGATTATGAAATAGATTTAGAGAGTTATGATCAGAATTTTTTTAAGAGGAAAATAAAATGAAATAGAAAGTGTGAGTGGGTTACAGCTACGAAGGATAACTATTATCTCATTAACTACTGTTTCTCTGTGTGCTAGCAGGACAATATACCCGACATGCAATACTTTTACAGAGAGATGGGAGAGATGAGAGAGAGAGAGAGAGAGAGAGAGAGAGAGAGAGAGATTATTATTGTCTGACTCTCTGATTAGGCTGGAAGCCCCATGAGGTCAAAGGAGTGTGTCTGCTTGCTTTTCATTTAATCCATAATTTCTCATTAAATTGCTGACTCTCATTTAAGCACTCAAAGCATTTTTTGAGGAAAGGAGGGAAGAAAGAAGACAGGTATGGGAATTAACATTTGGAGCATGGAAATTTTGCACTGTTACATTTTGTAGCATGACCACACCTAACTGGGTCCATGCAAATTCTGTAGACTTGCCAACATTATATTTGAACACAGTGAGGTTTTCCACAATGTTTATTCACTTTTAATAATTCTTTTAAATAAACTAATGCTTTTATTTATAAGTTTTAAGTGAAATGCTAAGCTCAGGACATCTGATATTATTATAAATTGCATTACTTTTTGAAAAGAGCTTTAGAAGTCCAAGTCTTCCTGAGAACCATGGTAGAAAGAGTCTTATTATTTTTTCTTCTGAAAATGTATGGGGAATTTAGAAATGAAGTCAGAACTAACAGATTGGCATCTTATCTCTGCGTCAGGATACTTTTTTCCCCTGTGAAGCTCTTTTAATCACTGTTTCCAGCCTTTTTTACTCCATCAGTTATTAATAATGTTTTCTGTTTCAAGGGTCAGAACCCTAACCTAATACTTGTCTCATGAGAAAAGGTAATTAATTAGCTATTTAATTGATGATTTCAGTTTTATAATTTGTCTCATATGAAGCTGAGACAAATTATAAAACCCTAAAAGTCAGTTAAATAGCTACTTAGCTTATTATTAGCTTATTAGCTATTTAACTAGGACCCAAGCATTGTCAGTCACCAAACACTGTTTTCTTGGTTCTACCTCTAGTGCTGGCTCCATTCTCAGGTTCCATGTAGCTGCAGGATGTGACCTCAGGCCCCATATTGTCTTGAATTTACTCTAGTGAATTTACTGGTAAAATGCTTCTTTTTTTCCAGTAAGCTCCCAATCTGCCCCTGAGTCAATCACTGTGAGCAGGGAAATGTGATTGTCTGATTGGCTAGACCCAAGTCACGTGCCTGGAGTAAATTCAACGTTTCCAAAAGCACGTAGACTGAGAGTGGAAGACAACGTAGTTCCTCAGAGGGATATCAAGGTATGTCCACCAAAAGGAAAGTGTGTCAAAGACAATAGTAACAGTACCTCCTCATATTCTATGCCTGTCTTAAATTATGTTTCTGCATCAATTTAGGATATTGCTTTAGCTGTATAAATGCTGCTTCACATGCTATATTTTTATTATCTAATTTTACTGAAAGTTTTGTGTGTATCCTGACACTCCAAGTATACTATAATTTCTTTGTAGGTGGACATTAGGCTATATATTGGGTGATATTTTTAACTGTGATTAGATATTGATTTCTTCAGTATTAAAGTAGGATCTCTCATTCAGTCCCTAACTTATACCTGTTTTCTTGGGAATTGTATACTATTTTAGATTTCATTATAAATAAAATGTAGTTGCCTTGAACATGGAATCAAATGCTATTTCTGGGAAAAGGGATGGAATTTAATCTCAGAGAGTAGAGAGAAAGTCCTAAGAATAGAAGAGGAGAGAGATGTTAAATCCTCAGAAAGGATAAGTAACTCAAGTTATAGATTCTTGTTATTATCAAATATACTGTTTTTTTTAAGTTAAAATCATGATTCTGATATATAGTGAGAAAGTGTCAAAGATTTAATCAACCCACTAATGAGGAGACTAGAGGGATGATGAAAATTGGTTCAAAGGAAGAGAGGAGATATGTCTGTGTGTATGTGTGAGCATGTAGATATAAGATATATAGAGATAATAATCAGTGGATAAAAGAATACTGGAAGAAAATTGCAAAGCTACATAAAAACTGAGTCACATCCTACGGGATAATAAAATTGTAACAGTTGAAGTTATCGTTTCTATGGCACAGAAGTAATTTGAAACACTAGTGGATAAAAACAGTTTGTAAATATCAGTTCTCTGTAACTTAACATCTAACTTTATAGACGCTGAACATGATCACCAATAAATAGAAAATCAAACAGAAGTGTATCCCCAAGAGAGAGAGATTCAATTTATGTTGTCATGTTAGATAATACTTTAGTATGGCTCTAAAAAGTTATGCAGTAGCTTATTTCCAAATTTAAGAATTTTTTTTCTAACACTGTAAATTAACAATGACATCTAAATGCCTTGTTGAAATGAGGAAGATAAGGAAGGACTATTTCAGCACAGTAGACATATTCCAGGAATGAAGACACTTGTGTGCCACAGGGCAGGGTAAGTTGAGGAGGAAGTAATCAGTTCTCAATGACCACGTATTTGGCCTAACTAAATTGAAAATACAACTTAGCAATGGGCAAGCTGCTGGAGGACTGGGAGCAGAGTCCTCTTAGGAGGTTGACTCCAAAACTGTATGCCTAGCCACTTGAGCTGGCCTGTTACTGGGGGCCAGGGTGGGGGCGCTTGCAAAGGCTTCAAGTTTACATTCATGACATATACCCCTTAATTTGTCATCTTTGCCATCTATTTCCCAGGGGCTTCCAAAATAAAAGTGGGATGAACTAATCATAGGTAAATGGAAGAAAATATTCAAGGCTAGGGAGAGAGATGGAAGTGTCAGTAATTTTTAAGTTCCATGACCAGGACACCTATTATTGTATCCAGAGATAACATCAATCTATTCCTTGTGTGTCATAATTTAATAGCTTAGAAACCGGCACCTGTTTCCTTCTAGTTGAAAATGGAGTTATGTTCTCACGCTCTCTGTGGCGGTATCCGTATCTTGTCTTGGTACTTTCCATGCTTTCTATTCCTGTTGAAGCCTCGGCTAACTTCCTTGTGAGGTTGGGAATTTCCCCCAGGACTTCTAAGGATTCAAGAGCAGATACCTAACTCTTTGTGTTATGGCTGGCAGTTATGATAACCATCAGCACACTTCCGTTGAAAAATTACTTTCACACATCCATCCTCACAATACATTTTCTTTTTTTTTTTCTTTTTTTTTTTGAGATGGAGTCTCGCTCTGTGGCCAGGTTAGAGTCCTGTGGCACAATCGCGGCTCACTACAACTTCCGACTCCTTGGTTCAAGTGATTTTCCTGTCTCAGCCTCCTGAGTAGCTTTGATTACAGCCACGTGCCACCATGCCCAGCTAATTTTTATTTTTTTGATTTTTTTTTTTTTTTTTTTTTTAAGAAGAGACGGGGTTTCACTATGTTGGCCAGGATGGTCTCAAACTCTTGAAATCATGATCCACCTGTCTCGGCCTCCCAAAGTGCTGGTATTACAGACGTGAGCCACCGTGCCCAGCCACAATACATTCTTAAAGGCTTAAAAGATCTATGAGGGCCACAGCCATACCTGACGTTAGATTAAATTGACTTTGGGTGGGGAAATTCTAAGAACGATCTTCACTGCCTCTTTGAAAATATGGTAAATGCAAAGCTGGCTCTTCTGTTTATCAATATTAATCGTCTTCACAGAAATAAATTTGGCTCTCAAATTGTGGAAATATATGATTTTCATTAATTTTGTTTAAAAACTCTGTGTTTGGGGAGGGGAAGGACATACACTGGGGCCTGTCAGAGGGTTGGGGGCAAGGGGAGGAAGAACATCAGGACAAATACATAATGCATGCGGGGCTTAAAATCCAGATGATGAGTTGATAGGTGCAGCAAACCACCATGGTACATGTATACCTATGTAAAAAACCTACACATTCTACATATATATCCTGGAAATTGAAGTAAAATTAAAAAAGTTAAATCCTGTGTTTTTAAGCAATAGAGTGTTGTACAGTGAAAAATAAGTAAGGGAACACACAAAAATGGGAATTTCTACAGAAAGTCTGACATCCTGGAACATGAAGATCTTTTCCTATTATCCGTCTCACTCCTTGTGATTTACCTTGGTTTCTCATGATCATTTTACCATCTTATTCATGTAACAACACAGTATTAACCTGAGAGAAAATATACTGTTGGGTGTTCCCTTTAAAAGCACAGATGAATAAACAGTACATAAAATTTTCTAGGGATTCTTCTTTCGATGTTCCTATAAGCACAAAATTATCTGTTTTAATGGCAGGTGAATGTGTGCAAGAGGTGAAATAGGCAAAAGCACCAGAGATGAACTCTTAGAAATAATAATTGTACATTTCTATTGAGCTCATAAAGAAAAAATGAAATAACTTCTCCAGGAGTAATATTTTCCAGAACGCTATTCTGGGAATTACTGTAAAGAAAGGCATTATTCCTTAAGGTACTTATTTCCTGTAGATTCAGTTAATATAAAACATAATGCAAAGCCACACCTGTTTATTCTACCTGCCTAATTTCTTGCTCCACCCAGACAAAGAAATGTGTGAAGTCTGTTTGCCTTTGAAATGCTGATCATTTTTATTCCAATACTGGATAGGTCATAGCTAACTGGCCATGTGCTTTTTGGGGTGAAATCCTGGGTATTATAGTGAAACCAAGAGCAGTGGCCCCAGAAGTCAATAGGCAGGGCTGGTCCATGATTAACCTGTGTCGAGGGGCCTTTTCCTCTTCACCCACCTACCTTTTCCAAATGTGTCCATTTTCCTTCTAGCATTTCCTCATACCAAATTTTATTTTTTCTCAGAAAAAGACCTGACCTCAGTCATGAATACCTTACTGCAAAATTCTTGTCTGTCTGGGTGTCGAGCCACTGTATTTAGCATTTTAATCCAAGCGTGTAATAAAGAATCAAGGATAGTTATCTCCACAGAAGAATTTTAGGCACAATGAGATTCCTCATTCCTAGAATGAGGAATCTGAGGAGGAAAAGAGCTGAATTTGCATCAATCTGCTAATAGAAAATTCACATTGCCTATGCTATGAGCGTCCCTAGGCTGCTTGTGTACAGTGTTTTGAAACTTCAATTGCACTGCCTTGTGTCTTAACCATTTTTCAGCCTTGTTCTCAGATATATCAGTATTATTGTTATTATTAATAAAATTATATTGCATCACTTTTGTGACCAATTTTTTTTTTATTTAAACCACTTTACTGAGATATTATTGACATAAGAACAGCTATACATATTTAAGTATACAACTCAGTGAGTTTGGGGATAAGTACAGACATGTAAAACCAACATACCACCAGGACCATAAACATCACCATCATCTCCCAAAGTTTCCTCCAGCCCCTTTTTATTGTTATCATTTTGAGGGAGGGGGGTAGGGGGTGGGAGTAACATTACTTAACATAAGACCTATGCTCTTAGGAAATATTAAGCATGAAACACAGTATTATTAGCCAGAGGCACTAGGTTATATTGTAGATCTCCAGAACTTAAAACTTTGTATGCTTTGATCATCTCCTCCTTTACCTCTCCTCCAAGGACCTGGCAACCAAAATTCTACTCTCTGCTTCTACGATTTTGACTATTTTGGGTTCCACATGTAAGTGTGACCATACAAGGTTTGTCTTTCTGTGTCTGACTTACTTCATTTATATGATATCCTGTATGTCTATCTACATTGTCACAAATAGCAGGATTTCCTCTTTTTTAAAGGCTGAATAACGTTCAATTTTATATAGATATGTATATATACAGATATGTATAGAGATATGTATATATAGATATGTATATAGATATGTATATATAGATATGTATATAGATATTTATATATATAGATATGTATATATATGTATGTGTAGGGGGTATGGGTGTGTATATACATATTGTATATTTTCTTTCTCTATTGATCTATTGATGAATATTTAGGTTGTTTCAATATCTTGGCTATTGTGAATAATGTTGTAATAAACATAGGAGTGCAAATATTTCTTCAGGATGCAATTTTAAATTTCTTAGAATAAGTCCCAGAATGCAACTCTTGAGTCATAAGGTAGTTCAATTTTTAGTATTTTGAGGAATCTCTATATTGTTTTCCATAATGGCTGTACCAATTTTCATTCATTTCAACTATTTGCCAGGGTTCTCTTTTTTCCAAATCCTCACCAACACTTATTTTCTTTCGTATTTTAAATTGTAGCCATCCTAACAGGCGTGAGCTGGTCTCCCATTGTGGTTTTGATTTTCATTTCCCTGGTGATTAGTGATGTTGAACTTTCCATATACCTTGTGGTCATTTGTATGTCTTTTGATATATCCAAA
>NW_012109452.1:100559-112860 GCF_000951045.1 Mandrillus leucophaeus | reverse complement strand
TTTAATTTTTTGCAGAGTTTTGAGAAGGATTGGTATTACTCTTTTTTAAACTTTGGTAGAATTTACCAGTGAAGGCATCTGGTTCAGGGGCTTCTCTTTGTTGAGAGATTTATGATTAGTGATTCAAACATTTTACTTGTTATTGACCTATTCAGATTCTCTATTTCCTTATAATTTAGTCTTTATAGTTTGTATGTTTCCTGGAATTCATCCATTTTTTTTCTAGGTTATTCAATTTTTGGTGTATAATTGTTCATAGTAGTCCGTTACGATTCTGTATATTTTTTGTGATATCAGTTGTAATGTTTCTATTTATAATTTTGTTTATTTGAGTCTTCTCTCATTTTTAGTCTAGCTAAAAATTTGTCAATTTAGTTTACCTTCTCAAAACACCAACTCGTAGTTTTATTGGTCTTTTCTATTAGTAAGACTACAAGACTATTTTCAGGTCTTCGTTTCATTTATTTCTTCTCTAATCTTTGATACTTCATTTATCTAACTTTAGCTTTGTTTTCTTTTTCTAATTTCTTGAAGTGTAACTTTAGATTGCTTCTTGAGATCTTTGTTTTTTCTTAATGCAGGTATTTATACTATAAAATTTCATCCTAGATTTGCTTTTGCCGAATATTATAAATTTTGGCATGTTCTGTTTCCATTTTTATTTACTTCAAGATATTTTCATTTTCCTTTTTGATCATTCTTTTACCCACTTGTTGTTCAAGGCTTTCTTGCTTAGTTTTTATGTACTTCTGAATTTTTTAAATCTTCTTCATTTTATTGCTTTCTAATTTCGTTCCACTACGGTCAGAAAATAAACTTAATGTTCTTTTCATATTTTTAAACTTGTTAAAACTTTATTTGTGTGTCTGTTTTATAACATTCTGGTCTGCTGGATAGCGCCCATAAGTCCCATAATCTTCCTTATTATTTATTTGTTTGTTTGTTTGTTTGTTGTTCTTCTGGCTAGGTAATTACAAATGATCTGTTTTTGAGTTAACCGATTCTATATTCTGCTTTATGCAGTCTGCTATTGAAACTCTTTAGGAGACTTTTCACTTTAGTCATACTTCAGCTCCAGAGTTTCTGTTTGGCTCTTTATGGGGGGTTCTTTCTCTTTGTTGAGCTTCTAATTTTGTTCAAATATTGCTTTCCTGATTATTTTTAGTTGTCTCTCTGTGTTTTATTGGAACTCATTGAGCTAGTATAAGATGGGTATTTTGAATTCTTTGTTAGACAATTTATAGACCTCCATATTTTAGAACCAGTTACTTGTTCTTTATTTTGTTCTTTTAATGCTGTTGTGTATCCCTAATTCTAGGGCAAGGGCATAGGTTTTGGCCTATCCTGGTTTTTGATATACATTCATCATTAAGTTTAATCATTTCTACCTTTTGGTTTAAGGTGAGAGATACACAACCCTGTCTTTCCTTGAACATTTGGAAGCCCTTATAGGGTTATTAATTGGCCCAAATGTAATATCACTGTGTCTCAGGAAACAGAGAGGCCAAAGGAGATGTAGAGATGGTGAAGGGCCAGTTTGAATAGCCATGACATTTATCAATTAACTGTCTTATTTGGGTGCAGTTCGTGAAGCCCAAAAATGATTACAATAGTCACATCAAGGATTAGTGATCTCAGATTATCATAACAGATATAATAATAATGAAAAAGTCTGAAATGTTGCAAATTACGTCCTCCATTTGGTGGCAACAGCTTATCAGTGTCAAAAGTTGAATCCACTGTTCGTGTCAGTGGAAGCCAGGTCTGTATAGCACAACCTCTTCTTCGGTATCCTGCATAACTTCCTTCCTCCCTCTGAAATGTTGGAACTTCTTAAATCCCCTGGAGATCTTCTTCCTATGGGAGAGATTCAGATTTGATCTAGAAATATGACACTGGCTGTCACTCTGAAGCTGTGGACAGGGAGGATACAGCCGGCTCATGGGCTCAATGTTTCTTTTCTATTAATAAGACTACAAGACTATTTTCGGGTCTTCATCTCATTTGTTTCTGCTCTAATCTTTGCTACTTCATTTATCTAACTTTAGCTTTGTTTTCTTTTTCTAATCTCTTGAAGTGTAACTTTAGATTGCTTTCTGAGGTCTTTGTTTCTTCTTAATGCAGGTATTCACACTATAAACTTTCATCTTAGATTTGCTTTTGCTGAGTATTATAAGTTTTGGCATGTTCTGTTTCCATTTTTATTTACTTCAAGATATTTTCATTTTCCTTTTTGTTCATTCTTTTACCTACTTGTTGTTCAAGGCTTCTTGCTTAATTTTTACTTACTTGTGAATTTTTTAAATCTTCTTCGTGTTATTGATTTCTAGTTTCATTCCACTATGGTCAGAAAATATACTTAATGTTATTTCCATATTTTTATACTTCTTAAAATGTTTTTTGTGTGTCTGTTTTATAATGTTCTGCTCTGCTGGATAGCACCCATAAGTCCCATAGTCTTTCTAATTATTTGTTTGTTTGTTTGTTTGTTTGTTTATTGTTCTTCCGGCTGGGTAATTGCAAATGATCTCTTTTTGAGTTAACCGATTCTATGTTCTCTTCATACAGTCTGTTATTGAAACTCTCTAGCAGACTTTTCACTTTAGTCATACTTCAGCTCCAAAGTTTCTGTTTGGCTCTTTATGAGGGGTTCTTTCTCTTTGTTGAGCTTCTAATTTTGTTCAAATATTGCTTTCCTGATTATTTTTACATGTCTCTCTGTGTTTCATTGGAACTCATTGAGCTAGTATAAGATGGTTACTTTGAATTCTTTGTTAGACAATTTATAGACCTCCATATTTTAGAACCAGTTACTTGTTCTTTATTTTGTTCTTTTAATGCTGTTGTGTATCCCTAATTCTAGGGCAAGGGCATAGGTTTTGGCCTATCCTGGTTTTTGATATACATTCATCATTAAGTTTAATCATTTCTACCTTTT
The DNA here is from genome assembly GCF_000951045.1 of Mandrillus leucophaeus. Lineage (NCBI taxonomy): Eukaryota > Metazoa > Chordata > Mammalia > Primates > Cercopithecidae > Mandrillus > Mandrillus leucophaeus. The sequence continues at coordinate 109,922 of NW_012109452.1, read as the reverse complement.
GGTTTAAGGTGAGAGATACACAACCCTGTCTTTCCTTGAACATTTGGAAGCCCTTATAGGGTTATTATTTGGCCCAATTTTAATATCACTCTGTCTCAGGGAATAGAGAGGCCAAAGGAGATGTAGAGATGGTGAAGGGCCATTTTGAATAGCCATGACATTTATCAATTAACTGTCTTATTTGGGTGCAGTTCGTGAATCCCAAAAATGATTACAATAGTAACATCAAGGATTATTGATCACAGATTATCATAACAGATATAATAATAATGAAAAAGTTCGATATGTTGTAAGTTACCGAAATGTGACACCGGGATACAAAATGAACACATGTTTTGGTAAAAATGGCGTCGATAGACTTGTTCAATATCGGGTTGCCAGAAATCCTCAATTTTTTAAAACAATACAATGTCTACAAACTAATTAAGTAAAGTGCAACAAAAAAACGTCTGCCTGTATTGTGCTCCAGGGTAGGAATTTCCACCTCAGTAATTACTGGTAGATGACATATAATCTGTTATCGCCTTTGATTTTCATTGGTACCAAAGAAGTAAAACACCAATACATATTAAACACCACAAACAATTTTTATAAATATGATAGAAATAACTTTTTCCATATTACCTAAGCTGACTGACCTGGGGAAAAAATTATTGTACATGGAAATGAACTTTGGCTAAACAAAACCCTGTAATAAAATATTTTTGTTTTCACTTTCCTTTTTTTTTTCTTAGAAGGAAACGGAATGAATTTTTTGGTGTCTCATACAATTACTGGACTTTTTCTGATTCCAGTTTCAGCAATTTTAACTGCAAAATGTGAATAAAAGTAAAGATGGCTCATCTTGATTATGACAAAAGATATATAAGTGACCAAATTTCTGAATTTACATTTTGTTCTTCCCCTAATGATCATCAGTACTGTCCTATGGAAAACACACACACACACACACACACACACACACACAGAAATCTGAAGGAAAATTAACTTGTTTTAAAAAGGAAGTAAGAAATGAAAGATAATCTCATTTATAACATATATGACTAACGCATTGGTAATTGAGAACTTGTTATTTAATTTTTCTGAGATTCTTAGTTGGAAATATTTGGTTTCTTGAAATAATCAGTAGCTTAGAAATATAACAGTAATTCCTTTAACATCAAAAATATGACTTCAATATTCTAATTATGGATGTACACCTGCATACCTACTTAATGGAGAAAAATTACTAAGTGCAGGAAAGATTAAGAGATTATTTAAGTAATTTTAAGTTTAGTCCAAGGAAAATACCTTAGCAGATTTGTGCTTCTTTCTTCAGAATTCTGTTCAATGTATAGCTGAAACATTTTACCTATTTACAAGATGCTGAATGAACATAGTTATGATAAATAACTCTTTGATGTAAAAGGCAATGTTCAAAGTCCTTAACATATATATAAAGTGCACTTAATCCTTTCAAACACCCAAGGAAGTGGTTACCAGGTTTTTCCCCATATTACAATTTACAAGGAAATGAAGGGGCAGGGAATTTACGCAACTCATCTGTTTCACAGTTAATATTTCAGAATTTGAGCTCCATGCAGTATGGCTTTAATCACTACACAGTTAAAAATTTTTTTCTGAGATAGGTGATTGAGAGCTTTAGGAGAGCAATTTTTTTAATGTTTGTTATTCTTATGGTTAAATAGCTCAACTTTCTTTCCTAAAAAATAGGAAACTGCTCAAGTTATTTCACTAATGTAAACAACTGTTGTGCCACTAAAATGATATACTTAAAGTTAATGAAGTCTACATCTATTTATCTATCTGTCCCCTATTCCAAGTCAATGTATTTCACCTTCAAAATCATGTCAGTGGAAATTCATACTGGACCTTAGGATCTTGCAAGAAGTGGAAGTAGACATCTTGGTTGGCTCTTAGTTGCTGAGATAAGGATTATAGTTTTCTGCTGACCCAGTTTGGACACTTTATCATGTTTTAATAAATAAAATACTTTACCTTGAGCATTAATAGGAAGCTGTTGAGACCTTTACTCTCCTTATTACTTAAGAAAAAAGAAAATATTTGCCATAATGACTTCCATATCAAATCAAAATATCAGCATAAGCAAATACTTAGGATAAATAGACCATCAAAAAATTTATAGTGGTAGCCAAAGGGATGAAATATTTCAAGAATCCACTTTGTAGAATGATCTATAGCTGTGCCTAAGACTTTCATAATAAACATTAGTTGCTTATGTAATGAAGTGTAAAAAAAGATTTTTCCCACCTTTAATATATCTGTTCTCATAATTCAATTTCTAATAGCCCTATATTGATTTTTTCAGAACATTAAGAAAGCAATGATGTTCTACCAACATAATCCGGTTCTTTCTTGTTTTAATGAGTGCTTCCCCTAGCCAAAGACACGTTGTATGAGCTGAATGGCAGCTCTATATGCCCAAACATTAAACTTATGGAAACTCCCGAATAGAGTCATTGCTAAATAAAAATATCGGTTTCTAAATTCCATTTTGAACTAACATATTTATTGTATCCTGCAGCTTTGCTTGGCAGTATCTAATATGCCTTTAAAATCCAGAGTTGCTTCTGTATCCTAAGTACGAATGAAACAGCAGGAATAGGGAGGCAGTATAGTGTTGCTCTAACCATGCTTGCCTTAGGCAATAGTGCCTTACAATTCAGCTTTGGGGAACTGTGCCTTGGGGAACTTGCCTGGGAGAACTGTGCTTTGGGAAACTGTGCTCAACTCTGTTTTGTTGCCATTACTACTACTATTGATGCAGACGTCTGAAGGTGGCATTAAATCTCTGGATGCATCCACTTGGTCATTCCAGCACATTTCATCAAGTGAAAATGTCATCCACTTGGCCTAGCTTTTAGTACATTTGTCCTCTCTGCCTGGTTTGAGTCCCTTCTACCTTCTGATAACAGAATCCTGGCTTTCCTTTGGAAACTATCTCCCCTTCCTTCTAGTCTGGGTGGTTCAGATAGGTCGACTCTACCCTAAAGCTCCGGGAGTGAGCTGACATCCCAAAGTAGTAATGGCCATTCCTTTCAACCCTGAGCCACCCTGATAGCTCAGAGTTGGACAAGTGATCTAATAAGCCTGGCCAAGTCAGAAAAACTCCCTGAGGCCACTTTGGTAGGAAATGGCTGGAAAAATCGTCCCTTGCTTCCTGCTGGGTTATAGCTTGGAGCTTTGCCAGTGCTTTGCATAAAGGAAAGCCAGCACCAAGAAAGGCAGCTAGACCTGCAGTGAGACTGGTTATTGAAGAGAATTTTTGGACTCTAGGATCCAGGTTTATCTCATGTACACATCAGTCAAAGTAAACGCTACTCTCTATTTCAAAGTGTTGTTAATATTTATGAATGTGTCAATATTTATAAAACACCAATATATTTCATAAGGAAATGAAGTAATTACCATTTTAATTAAGCCAATTTGAGTTGTGTTTTTTAACTGACTGTACTGACTGCTTGAGTTATCTTTCTAACCAGAAGGGCATTTCAACTTGAATTTAATTCCTCTCTTCCTTTGATTCAACATTTTTATTGATCATTTTCCCAACATCAGCATTGTAACATAGGAATGAAATTAGGTGCCATAGATACAAAGACAATTAATACAGAATCTGCTACCTTCTAACTCTCAACACCATACAGGAGATGAAGGTACAAATAGAAGATTTTAGAAGCGCCTGGTAAATACCATGACAAACTATGCACAAAGTCTTAGTAGCAAGGATGAGTATCTCATACAGCTCTTACAGGTTAATGAGTGGGTTTGTGAGAGGTGTTACAGAGGTTTTCCTACAAGAGGTGGTTACTTATGTGAGTTTTAAAGGATGAAGAGTTTTCCAGTAGGTGGGACAACACTGAGAAATGGAAAATGGTCCAATAGGAGACAATCAAGCAATCAAAGGCATGAAAATTGGAAAGTGCATGGAAGTCCTAGAAGCAGCAAGTGACTCAGGTAGATGGAGTTCATCCTGTGGGCAGGGAGAGGAGAGCAAATGAGGCAGGAGGGGAGATCAGGATTCCACATGGGAGGCCATGTGCCTGTGGGATCCTGCTTGTCTGTCAGTTTGGATGTTGCCATCACTGTGATGCTTTTACGTGTGCCTCATGTTGTTTTCATCTCCCTTGTGGACAGATTCCTTTATTGACTATCTACCATAGGGAGAGTGGGAAGTCAAGAGTAACCTACCTGTTCAAGGCATGTGTGGAAAATAAGGGATGGTGGATGTTAAATTCAAAAGACATTCACAAGATGCATACAACACAAAGGGATTGTGATCAGTTTTGTAAAAGATAGTGGATAAAGACACACTTCAAACATGAAATTCTTCCTTGATTCTTAACTTGCACACTTCCTTCTGCAGCACTGCTCGTCTTCTAATTCTGCAGTAAAGACATGCTGATGATTTCAAGAATCCATAAGTGTTTGAGTTTATTGGAAATAACACCAAGCACCATCTAATATGTAGATGAGAACATCATTCCGAAATTTTTAAAAAATTAGCTTTTAGTATAAGCTTTATATTTGCCTTTTCTTAAGACTGTTGTTTCAACTTTTGTGGAAAGTATTGAGTAATTAAATTACATTAGGGTCATATCAGGTAATCCAAGAAATACAGAAATGCCAAAATTACAAAAGAATGTACCAGAAAAAATACAGGAAATAAGCAAAAATCTCTATGGAAACATTTTTATCATACTAGATGATTATATAGGTCATGATGATGACTCTGGTATTATGGAAGTACAATGTAGGAAGTTGAGATGAGTTATAAACCACAGCAAACATATCACACACAGTGTACGAATACATAGTTCAACTAGGACAGTTACAAATCATCCTAAAAAACTTTGATGATGATCAGAAAATGACTTCTGTAATGTTTTAACATTTTGAAATGTTTTTATACATTATTTGTGACTCATCTATGTTCTCTTTGGAAAGACAAATGTGATTTATGCAATTGCTGGGTAAATTGCCAATATATGTCAGTCAAACCAAGTTGGTTAATTATGATGCTTAACTCTTCTATACTGCTACTGAATGTGTACTGCTTTGCATATTAAGTGTTGAAAGAGTTTCTTAGAATCCGTAACCATGATTATATATCGTTCTATTGCTGTTTTATGACCTCTTCATTTTGCTTTATGTGTGTGTGTGAATTTTTTTTTTTCTTTTAGAGACAGGGCCTTGCTCTGTTACCCAGGCTGCAGTGAGGTGGCACGATCATAGCTCACTGCAGCCTCGAACTCCTGGGCTCAATTGATTATCCCACCTCAGCCTCACAAATAGTTTATATATTTTGATAATGTTTTTGTAAGTTCATGAGAGCTTAGGAATGTTGGTCTCTTATTGACTTAACCCCTTTTTATTTTTAAACAGCCTTTTATCTCCAAGACTATTTCTTTCCTTAAGGCATAATATATTGATTAGGCCTTCATCAGTATTCAATTTTTGATAAATATACTTATTATTTATATGAATAGCATATTAATAGTTTTTAAGTAATAAAAATATTAATATATCTAGATCAGGTTTCAGTATATTAATATAGCCGTGTCAGCCCATTTTTATATGATGTAATGCTATTAATTCTTCTCATTTCAAGGAACCTGGTGTCCAATTTTTCACTTTTATTGTATTTTTATAATCGACACACAATTACTGTACATATTGATGAAGTACATAGTAATGTTTCTATATATAATGTATACGGATCAGATCAGGGTAATTAGCATATCCATCATTTCAAATATTTATTCTTTATTTGTGTGGGAACTTTTGATATCCTTCTAGCTGTTTGAAACTATATATTACTTTTAACTATAGTTATTCTACAGTGGTATAAAACACTAGAACTTTTTCCTCATCTCCAGATATAATTTAAAGTGTGTCTCTTTTAAGTAGCCTAAACATGTCGTCTTTAGGTAGTCTGATAATCTTTGACTTTTAATTGCAGTGTTTATTCTGTTTAAATTTACTAGAATTCTTAGTATAGTTGTATCTAAGTCTACTATCTGCTATTGTATTTGTCCTATCTTTTGAACAATAAACTTTTAAATCTGGGATAAGTTTAGATTCACAAAAAATTTGTGTGGGCACCGAGAGTTTCTATATCTGACCTTTAGCTCAGCGTCCCCTAATGTTGACATCTTACATAATTGTAGTACATTTGACGAAACTAAGAAATTAACTTTGGTACATTGTTGTTAACTAAACTCTTATCTTTATTCAGATATCATAAATTTTCCAATAATGTCCTTTTTTCTCTTCTAGGACCCATTCAACATACCACATTGTATTTAGTCCCCATATCACTTTTGTCTCCTCTAATCTGTGACAAGTTATTGGTTTTGTCTTGTTTTCATGACCCTGACAGTGTTGAAGAGTACTTATGAGGAGTTTTGTAAAACGTCCCTCAGTTCAGATATTTATGATATCCTTGTTATGATTATATAAAGGTTATGCATTTTCTGGAAGCACATAAACGGAGGGGAAGTGCCCTTCCATCACATTATCTCAGGGGGTGCATAATATTCACATGCCATAACTGGTGACAATAACCTTGATCACCTGGTGAAGATTGTCTGCCAAATTTCTCCACTGTAATTTTTTTCCTTTTTTCTTAGTCTTTTCTTTGGAATCCAGTCACTAAGTCTAGCTACACGCACTTGGAGAGGGGAATTACGCTTCACCTTCAGGAAGGAAGACTATACTCATATTATCAGCAATTCTTCTGTAAAGCTGTGTCTCTTCTGCCCTTGATCCATGTGTTGGCTTATTCCTGCATTTCTGTCTTCTTTTGTATTAGTTGGGTATTTTCTATTATACTATTTTATGTCCTTTTCAGATTAAGTCCAAAATTATACATTTTCCTTTGAGTTGTTGCCCTACAAATTACAATATTTGTTGTTGCTACAATTTTTTTCTAATACTTTCTCTAACAATAGAAAAGACATGTTAGAGTCTAAACCCAATTATCTTCCAACCTGTCTTTTGTGCTGTTTTTGTCATATATTTTACATTACAGTATCTCAATAGGTCATTATTATTCTTTAAATATAACAATATTTTTTTAGTTCTAAGCAGAATCACTTTTTCTACCTTTTGCTCCCAACCTCATTAAACGGAAAAGAATTGCATAAGTGTTTGAAAAACCGCTTCTGAAAGCATCTAGCAGCTTTAGCAGAGGCCCATGTTCAAATATCAATAACATTCAAAAGTTTGTAAAGAACTAATTTTGAGTAACAAATTGGTCAGTCTGAAAAACATCTACATGTTATACAAAATTAGAATTATCAAAGTGATGGGGGGGTAGTGTGTACTTTCTAAAAGCATGAGATAGTCCGTTTTGAGTAAGAGAAATATAAGGGAAATGCCAGCTAGAAGCAGGCACAGATTTAGATAGAATCTGCAGTCTAACTGTGTAACACCTTGGGCGCCTGGGAAGAACTAAAGGTCAAGAAGAAGTTTTTGAAAAACCACATAAGCACTTTTTTCATAAAACTTTTTATTATCATATCATTTGTAAAAATGAAACAGTAATGGTAACTTCTCTTTTCCAAGACAAAGAGAAACTCTGCAGAATGGACATTAAACAAGGCATTATGCCTTACAAGCGAGACATAGAATGTCCAAGGGAAACTTCAGCATAAAAATGCTGAACACATAATGTGAGATAATTTCAATACATAACAACTGACATTCTTTTTTTTTAAAAAAAAGTATAAAAATATAGATGTGCACGTACATTCCCTTACCCTAACAGTGATCCACTCATTGCTTACATTCCAACCCCCAGCCCTCCAATTCTCCACCCTATCATTTATCAAGGTGCCTGACACATTATGGTCTCCCACTAAATAGGAGTTTAATGACACATTTAAAACCCATCATATTCCAATTAAATAATCAGGACTGAGCTATGTTTGATGAAACACACTCATATCTTTAAATAACAACATGTAAAATATTAAAATACAAGCTTTCATAAATAAATAAGTACATAAATAAGTAGAACCCTCATAAGAAATAGTCAAACACATTAAGTCCTTTCCAGGTGTCCCTAGAAAGCAGCTGTTCTCTTTTTCATTTTCAGCTCTGGTAAGGGCAGGGATCATCCTGCAGGAAGTGTCAATGTCAGGCTGATAAGCTTCTTACTTCACTCCTGTCAGTCGGTGCCCCCCCTGTGATGAGAAAAGGGTTACTGTTGCAGGTGCTAAGGAAGGCTACTCTTCTGTCACTCTGGTGGCTGAAGTTGCTTGGAGGAATGTCCCCATGCAGACTCTCACCCAGCCCTCCACTCAGGGAAGGTCTGCCTGTACCCACTGCCCTCTATAGCAGAAAACTCGCACTCCTGAATGTTACTTTTTTTTTTTTTTAAAGAAAGAGGTGGCTGTGGACTCAACTAGATTCTTGGTTTGAAAAGCCAAAACATATTGGTCACTGATTGTCACATTGGGTTAGAAATTTCCATTCATGATCTCCCTTAAGCTGCACACAACCCTACGAAATAACTATCATTATCTACCCTAGTTTGCTAAAGCTCAAAGAGATTAAATAAGGTTGACAGGGCTCCTAGCCTTGAACTCACTGGGGGTGTCAATGTAGTGTCTGCTCTTCACCAAGAAGGCTGAGAGGCCAGAAGTGCCCAAACCAGACATTGCATTTTACAGGTCAGAAACCCATTAGGGACTGACATAAACATCCTCTCAAAACAGGCAGGGGGCATTTTAGCATTGTCAAATCTACTTGGTATTCTAGGAAGGCACATTTACCCTCACTTATTTCAGTACGGGTTAGGCCTGGGAATGGAGGGCACTGAAATACGGAAATATTCTCTGAGTCAGAGCAGACTAGTAACCTTAATGGCAACTTTAATTGTGAAAATAATAATTACAATTTCTAGTCCTTCAGCTAACTCCTGGATTTCCCTGATTTTATTTTTAGAGAACAGATGCCAGTATTTCTGACCAACGGCTCCTGTCGCCTGTGTATATGGAAATTACAACTCACTTGTTCAGTATCTTTTCGATGATTTTCTGAACCATGGGGGATGCGGGGTTGAGACAAGCTTTCTGCCCATTCTTGAGTGTGGCTCTGCAGAGAGAAGGGAATTCCATGAGGCAGGAGGTCGGGCTGGGCACAGGGTTTGGGGCAGCGGGAGAGTCGGGGACCCCGGCGGTGACAGCGGCAGCGCGGGGAGGGACTTACATGACTTCGGTTTCGGCGCAGTGGGGTCCTGGGGCCTTCACAATCACACTTTGGATGTTCTTGGGGTGAATTCCCTGCAGGGTCTGCAAGCACTGGCAGCGCAGTTCAGTGGCCACGGGCGCTCCT
>NW_012109452.1:97110-97639 GCF_000951045.1 Mandrillus leucophaeus | reverse complement strand
ATTTAAAATACTACCAAAATGAAATTACGGCACGTCCAAGTTTTACCTGCTAGCTTTCTCGACAGGAAATTGAATTTTTATTTAGTATATATTTGTTCAAATATGAAAATTCAAAATATCTGGTGCCACAGTTTGGACAGTTCATCATGATTCATAGAGTTAAATACTTTTCCTTCAGCATTATGATGTCCAGATCTCTCCTCTAGTTCTTATAACTGAAGAAAATAAGAAAGTGTTTGCTATCATGGTCTCCAGACCCAACACAAGAAGAGCACCAAGAGAATAAAGCAAATGAAACATGTCAAGACGCAGTGGACGTTTGCAGGTTATGCAGAACTTGACTCCTGAAGAAAATGTCATCGAAATCACTTGTTTTTGTAAATGAAGTATAAAGCAGAGGATTTGTTGGTAGTGGTGCTGGTGGTGTTTTTCCCTACATGCCACTTGTATCAATGAGATCTTCATAAGCCAAAGCTTATAATGCTGTTGACTACAAAAATAAATTGTCTCGTTAGAATAAATGTTTCTC
>NW_012109452.1:92586-94015 GCF_000951045.1 Mandrillus leucophaeus | reverse complement strand
ATCGGGAGGCTGTGCGAGAAGCGGGAGAGCTGGCGGGGAGGTGCCTGCGACCCGGGCTCTGTGGCTTCCCCAGATCGGCGAACCCTTTTTATGCAAGCTTGAGACTGGAAAGCCCGAAGCGGCCGAGTCAGGGAAATTCCCAGAGCTCCAGATCGATCCCGAGTCCGGAAGGAAGGCGACGGCCCCGCCCCCTTGGTGGAGTGTGGAACGGGTGGGGAGGGGGGGGCCACTGGTGTTGCCGGCGCCTGGCCCTCCAGAGTAACGCAAGTGGTCTCTGTGAATCTGTGATATTCACTTTCTGCCCCAAATTCCCGAAGGGGCAGTGAGGAAACCTCGCTGGAGACACAGCCTGTGAGGGGGACCTTAGCTCTCTGATGACCCCTGCTTATGGGGTAGGGTTGGAGGAAAGAGCTGGGGGAACCCGTGAGAACCAGGACAGGAAAGGCACGACTTCTTTAGAGGAAGAGAGCTTTGTCTCCTCAGTTATCAGATTTGCTGGGGACCCGGAGATATGCGAGTTTTACCTCAGCTATCCTCTCTCCGTATAGTGTGTCCTCTATGTTAACCTCCCTGTCTCTGCCTCTTTCATTTTCGGTTTAGCGTATTTCTTGTACATCTAACATCAGTGTTCTCTGTGAAAGTACAGCCCTCATCTCGGATTCCAGAGAAGAATGTTCTGCTTGTTCCCTTTTTGCATATTCTCTAATCACACTTAGAACATCTTCTTTACGTCTTCCATTTGGTGGCAACAGATTATCAGTATCAAAAGTTGAATCCAGTATTAGTGTCAGTGGAAGCCAGGGCTGTATAGCATGACCTCTTCTTTTGTGTCCTGCATAACTTCCTTCCTCCCTCTGAAATGTTGGAACTTCTTAAATCCCCTGGAGATCTTCTCCCTGTGGGAGGGATTCAGATTCGATCTAGAAATATGACACTGGCTGTCACTCTGAAGCTGTGGAGGGGCAGGGTCCAGCAGGCTCATGAGCTCAATGTTTCTGGTTCTGTCTTTGCAAATGACACTGGAGAGTAGGTATCTGGTGTGCAAACACCATTCCCACTGAAGGATCAAACAGCTGCCTGCTGATGACATTTAAACACCAGATCATACAAAAAATCATATTCCATTTACTATAGAACTTTCTGGTCTTCAGTGTTGGGCCCTCCTTCTCTGGAAACATTAACAGGGCTCTTTTTTTTTCTGGTCTGGAATTTCAATCTCTTAACCTGGCCCTTTTGTCCCTTTTTCAACAGTTTTAGATAATTAATTTTGAATCATCATTAGTTTTTAGTGGGTTTAAGTGTGATTCTACAAGTTGCTCTCAGACCTCTCTGAGACGTGGAGTAGGATGGAGGAGAGGAGACAGGAGTGGCAGCTGCTTGAAGCACAGGGCTCTACACAGCCCAGCTCCAGGGGTAAGAGGCCTTGCCC
>NW_012109452.1:81964-87826 GCF_000951045.1 Mandrillus leucophaeus | reverse complement strand
ATTATGGAACCTTACAAAACTGGCATACAGTCAAATCTTGGTGCTCACATCTCCTAGGCCATCTGTTCTCCAGTCACTGCTACAGCACGAGCTGCCTGCAGATGTCACCTGGAAACTCCTTGCCTCAGCTGAACCAGGTGTCTTTCACTTTCTGGCCCAGTGTTTCTCTGTTGTTGCCAGGAATTATCCCTTTCACAAGAGGAACTGGAGTCAATGGATAAATGTTTCCCCATTTTGCAAGTTTTGGTCAGAAATTCTACACCATTTCTCAGAAGGTCCCCAGTAGAATTGACCTCCAGCTGCCCACGTCCTCTTTTCCTATTTTGTTCTTCCCAGCTTTCAAGTCCTCTGCATTGGTAATATGTCCCCAAATAAATGACCTGCATGGCAGGCTCATGACTCAAACTCTGCATTTTGGAGAAGCCTAAACTGAGGCACTGCTCCATCATGAGAAATAACCATGCTCAAATAAGGAGGGCAACCCTGCTCTGCCCTAGACTGACTTAGGAACTTCTTCCTCACAACTGCCATGCCTATTTCCCTATACTCATCTCTTCCAATGTAATGACTCTGGCTCTGAGGGGAGAAGAATGAAGGTGTGTGAACATGACATTAAATTCCTCAATCAGTCCATCTCCGAAGTCCTTGGGCATGGTGTGTGCTGGATTCATGATCAGCCTCTCTATTTAGCCTCCCAGAGACTGCTTGTCTGGCAGCTTCTCTTTCTTCTGGTACATTTAAAATTAATCTATGCATATAAGGCACAGTGATAGGTTTAGTAGAAGAGATAAAGTTGGATCAAATCCAACTTCTAACATAAAATTCTTCATTTAGTCTGTCTACTTTCTTTTGCAATGCTAGATCATTTATTTTTCTATTCCTGGCATAATAATCTCATGATATGATCAGTATACAAGTACTTAAAATCATTCAAGAAACACTGAGAATCATTCAGTATTTTAGCTTTGGTCTGTTTTCTTGGGTGGGGGGTAGAAGAATGGGCAATTATTTGTATTTAATAGTGTTTTTATAAATTGTTTTGCCTCCATTTTCTTAAGATTGTTTCCTAAACCTTCAGGAAGTAGCATCCATTAAATAAATAATATCATGATTATATATTATGAAAAAAACAAAACATAGGATTGCCAAAATTGCAAAAGAATAAGGAAATGAGAAAATTTCCCTTGGAAATAATTACCTAAGAAATTTGTTTTGAAGATTAAAACATCATTATGACTTTGGTATTCTGGAAACAAAATTTAGGAAGTTAGAAGATGAATGTATAAACCACAAGTAAAAATAGCATGCATAGCATAAAAACACAGATTTCATCTAAGAAAAATTTGAATCATCATAAAAGCTAGATCTTAAGTGGCCTATCCATAGTGTGTATACACACACACACACACACACACACACAGACACTGAGTAGCTGGGATTACAGGTGTGTGCCACAGTGCCCAGCTAATAGTTATATTTTTAGTAGAAATGGGGTTTCACCATGCTGTTCAGGCTGGTCTCGAACTCCTGACCTCAGGATCCACGTGCCTCAGCTTCTCAAAGTACTCGGAATACAGGAGTGAGCCACTGCGCTTGGCCAATCCATAGTATTTTTCAGTGTTCATTATTGTCCAATTTCTTGATCAGAAGTATTTTTGTTTTGATTTTTTCCTTTTGGGTTCTGTCCATATATTCAGTAGAGACTTCTATACAATACTGATTTCAGAGTTGCTCTACTGGTGTTTTACTGAGCTAGGTCATTGACTGTCATTTTTTAAGTAGTTAAAGACACAAAAAAATATGGGATCCAATTAGACATGGTGGAAATTATAGTGAAAATGGGGAAACAGAAGCTTGGTTGTGTGTCATTTACTATCTGTATGTTATACATAGAAGTAAATGTCTTCAATCAAACAATGATTAATGTGCTCATATTAGTATCTGTGTATGACTGGAGCGTGTGGGTGCACAGACTCTTAACAGAATCCCCAGTAGTTTCAAATGTGAGTCTAATTAAAATATCAAACAAGTCACTGACAGGAAAAAGAGCATAAGGCTGTTGGAATGTCTATGACTAACTTGTTGAGACCTGTGAGCCTAACAAGATCAGGAGTTGGGAAGATGCTGTCTTCAATATTCAACCAACTTTCTGTTAGCCGGGTGCCTTATCCTCAGTACGCACCTGCACCGTTACATTACAGCACTAACTGCAGTTATACTCCTCTTGATGTAATAAATATTCGACAAACATTTATTTAGCACCTACTCTACCTGGCATTTTTCTGAGATCCAGAATGAAGACATGAAAAAGGCTTGACACCCTGTAATCCCAGCACTTTGGGAGGCCGAGAAGGGAGGATCACGAGGTCAGGAGATCAAGACCATCCTGGCTAACACGGTGAAACCCCGTCTCTACTAAAAAATACAAAAAACTAGCCGGGCGAGGTGGCGGGCGCCTGTAGTCCCAGCTACTCTGGAGGCTGAGGCAGGAGAATGGCGTAAACCTGGGAGGCGGATCTTGCAGTGAGCTGAGATCCGGCCACTGCACTCCAGCCAGGGCAACAGAGCGAGACTCCGTCTGAAAAAAAAAAAAAAAGAAAAAGGCTTGACACTTACTCCCCGTTTTAAAGTAGAAAAACAGTCAGATACATGAATAATCACAGTGCAACTTAATAGGTATTCTGATGGATATGAGTACAAATTTCTTCATGTCTTGTTTCCTAATAGTTTCTGTAGTCATCCCTAGATTGAAAAAAAGTACTGATTTTCCAACACAGCTGATAAGTAAAACTGACTTTTTCCAATTCTGCTTGTTGTCTGCTCTACCTTCAGATTTTATTGCCTCTCATTATGGATGCTGGATAATGATATAATCCCCATGTTTTGTCTGACTCAGTGAAGAAATAAATATTTGGCACATTTACATCCAAGATATATTTACTTTTCTTGTTTCCTTTACTAGGAAGACAGTTAAAACAGGCTTTCCATCACCACATATCCTGTATGTTTTATAACCTTATAGACACACTGGTTGTCAAACATTGTGGGTTTTTTAAATTTTTGTAAACTTATGAGGTGCATGAGAAATTTTGTTACATGTATGTAATGCATAGTGATCACATCAGGGTATTCCGAATGTCCATCACCAGAGTACAATATATTTATTAAGTACAGTCATCCTATGCTGCTATCAAACATTGGATTTATCCCATTCATCCTACTGTACATTTATACCCTTTAAGCCACTTTTCTTCATCCTCTCCCTTCCCTCCCTTTTATCTTTCTCAGTCTCTCTTATCTATTTTTCCTCTCTCTGCCTCCATGTGTTCAAATTGGTAGCTTCCAGATATAAGTCAGAACGTGTGATATTTGTTTTTTAGTGTCTGGTTCATTTCCTAAAGACAGTGACTTCACATGCCACCCAGGTTGTTGTAAAGGACATAATTTCATTCTTTTTATGGCTGAATAGTATTCCAGTGTGTATATATACACATTTTCTTTATCGATTCTTCCACTGATGGACAATTAGGTTGATTCCACATCTTTGCTATTGTGAATAGTCCTGTAATAAATACGTAAGTGCTGGTATCCATTTGATACATTGGTTATTTTCCTTTTGGTAGATACACAGAAGTGGGGCTGCTGGATCAAATGGTAATCCTATTTTGAGTTTTGTGAGAAATTTGCATAGTGGCTGTACTAGTTTACATTCCCAAGAACAGTGTATAAAAGTTCTCTTTTTTTCTGCATCCTCACCAACATCTGTCATGTTTTTGTCTTTTTAAATAATAGCTATTCTGACTGGGGTAAGATTATACCTCATTGTGGGTTTTATTTGTATTTCTCTGATGATTAGTGATATTGAACATATTCTCACATAGCTGTTGGTGATTTGTATGTCTTCTTTTGAGAAATTTCTGTCATCTCTTTTGCCCACTTTTTAATGGGATTATTTGTGGAGTATTTTTCTTTTTGTCCTGTTGAGTTGTTTTAGTTGCTTGAATATTCTGGATATTAGTACCTTTTGGAAGAATAGTTCACAAACATTTTCTCCCATTTGGCAGGTTATTTCTTCCCTCTGTTGATATTTCTTTTGCTGTGCAGAAGCATTTATTTCAAGTAAGTGCAATTTGTTTATTTTTATTTTTGTTGCCTGTGCTTTTGAATCTTAGTCATAAATTATTTGCCTAAACCAATGTACAGGAGAGTTTTCCCTTGATTCTAGTATTTGTAAAGTTTCAGCTCTTATATTTAAGTCTTTAATTCATTTTGTGTAGTTTTTTGTATATGGTGAGAGATAGGGGTCCAGTTTCATTTTTCTGCATGTGGCCATCCAGTTTCCCTAACACTGTTTATTGAACAGAGTATCCTCCTCTAAATGTATGTTTTTGTCAACTTTGTCAACGATCAATAGGCTGTAAATATGTGGCTTCATTTCTGGCTTCTCTATTCTATTCCATTGCTTGATGTGTCTATTTTGATGCCAATACCATGTTGTTTTGGTTATTATAGCCTGGTAATATATTTTGAAGTCAGATAATGTGATGCCTCCTACTTTGTTCTTTTTGCTCAGGATTTCTTAGGGTATTTAGGTTCTTTTTACATTCCATATAAGTTTTAGTAATTTTTTAAATTCTGTGAAGAATGACAGTATTGTATGTAATTGACATATATCAGTGACTGTAATCATGATCAGTATTGCATTGAATATGTAGATTTCTTTGGGTAACATGGTCATTTAAATGATATTAATACTTCTGATCCATAAGCATAAAATGTCTTTCCATTTGTTTCTGTCATCTTCAATTTATTTCCTCAGTGTTTTATAGATTTCCTTGTCAAGAACTTTCACTTCCTTGGTTAAATTTATTCCTAGGTACTTCAATTTTGATGTTGTTGATAACTATCGTAAATGGGATTGACATCTTTATTTCATTCTTAGCTATATCAGTATTTGTGTGTAGAAGGCTACTAATTTTTGTACCTTGATTTTTAATCCTATACTATACTGAGTTCATTTATCACATCTAAGGCTTTTTTTGTTGTAGTCATTAGGTTTTTCTACATATAAGACCATATCATCTGTAAAGAGGGACAATTCGACTTGCTGTATTGCTATCTGGATGGTTTTTATTTATTTCCCTTGCCTGAATGCCATACCTGGCACTTAATTTACAGTGTTGAAGAGGAGTGGTGAAAATGGTCATCTTTGTCTTGTTTTAGATCTTAGAGAAAAGGCTTTCTGCTTTTCTCCATTCAGCATTATGTTGGCTCTCAGTTTGTCATATATGGCTTTTGTTATTGTAAGATAAGTTTCTTCTATGCACATTTGTAAACAGTTTTTATCATGCTGGGATGCTGCATTTTATCAAAATATTTTTCTGCACTCATTGAGATTGTCATATGTTTTTATACTTCATTCTGTTGAAGTAATATATCACATTTATCAATTTGTGTATATTCAACCATTTTTGCATCCCTGGTATGAATCTCCCCTGATTATAGTGAATTATCTTTTCGATGTACTATTTTATTCAGTTTGCTAGTGTTTTGTTGAGGATTTTGCCTCTCCGTTCCTCAGGGACATTGGCTTGTAGCTTTCTTTTTATGTTTTGTCCTTGTCTGGTTTTATTGTCAGAGTAATGCTGGCTTCATAGAATAGGGAGAATTTCCTCCTCTTCAAGTATTTGGAATAGTTTCAAGCAGATTGGTATTAGTTCTCCCTTGTACATTTGGTAGAATTTGGCTGTTTATTCATCTGGTTCTGGGTTTTCCTTTTTGGGGATACTTTTTATTCCTGATTCAATCCAGCTACTCGTTTTTGGTCTGTTTGTATTTTCTGTTCCTTCCCGATTCAGTCTT
>NW_012109452.1:43111-80728 GCF_000951045.1 Mandrillus leucophaeus | reverse complement strand
TAGTAAGAATTGTTACATTCTCTTGCTGGATTGATCCCTTTATCATTGTATAATAATCTTCTTTGTCGAAACTACCATCAGAGTGAACAAGCAACCTACAGTATGGGACAAAATTTTTGCAATCTACCCATCTGAAAAAGGGATAATATCCTAAACTACAAAAAACTCAAACAAATTTACAAGAAAAAATCAAACAACCCCATCAAAAAGTGGGCAAAGGACATGAAGAGACATTTCTCAAAAGAAGACATTTATGCAGCCGACAGACACATGAAAAAATGCTCGTCATCACTGGTCATCAGAGAAATGCACATCAAAACTACAATGAGACACCATCTCACGCCAGTTAGTGTGGCGATCATTAAAAAGTAAGGAAACAACAGTTCCTGAGAGGATGTGGAGAAATAGGAACACTTTTACACTGTTGCTGGGAGTGTAAACTAGTTCAACCATTGTGGAAGACAGTGGGGCAATTCCTCAAGGATCTAGAACTAGAAATACCTTTTGATCCAGCGATCCCATTACAGGGTATATAGCCAAAGGATTATAAATCATGCTACTATAAAGACAGATGCACACGTATGTTTATTGCAGCACTATTCACAATAACAGACTTGGAACCAACCTAAATGTCCATCAATAATCGACTGAATTAAGAAAATTTGGTACATATACACCAAAGAATACTACACAGCCATAAAAAGGATGAGTTCATGCCCTTTGTAACGATATGGATGCAGCTGGAAACCATCATTCTGAGCAAACTATCGCAAGGACAGAAAACCAAACACCACATGTTCTCACTCACAGGGAATTGAACAGTGAGAAAACTTGGGCACAGGGTGGGGAACATCACACACTGGGACCTGTTGTGGGGCAGGGGCAGGGGGAGGGATAGCATTAGGAGATATACCTAATGTAAATGAGGAGTTAATGAGTGCAGCAAATCAATGCGGCACATGTATACATATGTAACAAACCTGCACTTTGTGCACATGTACCCTAGAACTTAAAGTATGATAAAAAAAAAAAAAAGAAACACACACCAATGAAAGTTCAGAATTGCCAGTGGATATACAATTAACTAAGTATTGATTTATTCATTACCAATCATAAACAAGTGCTATATAAGCACCTAAACAAATGGCAATTATATACATTTCAATTGAGGTGACTATAGATAATAAACTGTCCAGTTTTAAAATGTTTGTTCTTTAGGACCCTCAGAGACTATAACAAAAAAGGAACACGTTTATATAGATAAATATTACATTATGTTTGTACAAATAAATAAACAGAATTTTAAAATTAAAAATAATAATAATAATCTGCTTTGTCTTTTTTACTGTTCTTCACTTAAAGTCTCTGTTATGTAAGTATAGCTACTCCTGCTTGATTTTGGTTTCCACTTGCATGTAATATGTTTTTCTGTCTCTTTACTTTCAGTCTGTATGTATGTAACTTTACTGGCAAGGTGAGTTTCATGTAAGCAGTATATAGCTGGATCATGTTTTTTAAATTTATTCTGTCATTCTATGTATTTTAAGAGCAGAATTTAATCCATTTATGTTCAAGGTTGCTATTGATATACGACGCTATGTCCTTGACATATTGTTAATTATTTTTTGCTTGTTTTATATATTCTTTGTTCTGTTCTTTTTGTTTTACAGTTTTCTCTTGTGGATTGGTGGATTTCTTAGTGTCATCATTTGCATCCTTTCCTTTCCTCTTGTGTATGATTGCAGTGAGTTTTATAGTTTAGTGTGTTTTCATGATGGTAAATGTCATCCTTTCACTTCTAGGTTTAGAATTCCTTTAAGTGTTTCTTTCAGAGCTAGTCTAGTGGTAATGAATCCTTCAGCATTTGTTTCTCTGTGAACACTTTATCTCACCTTCATTTATAAAGGATAATTTTGCTAGATGTAGCATTCCTGGGTGAAAGATTTTTTTCTTTCAACATTTTGAATATGTCTTCCCATTCTCTTCTGATGTAGAAGTATTATGTTGAGAAATCCACTATTAATCTGATGGGTTTTTTTTTTTTATAGGTAACTAACTACTTTTCTCTTGCTGTTTCTAGAATTTGTTTTTAACTTTGACTTTAGACACCCATAGGGAAAACCTTTTTGCATTGTATCTGTCTGGACACATTGAGCCACCTGAATCTGAATGTCTAAATCTTTTGATAGATTTGGAAATTTTCATCTATTTTTGCATTTTATAGATTTTCTAATATTTTCTTTGTTTCTTCACCCTCAGTGATACAGATAGTTTGTATGTTTGATCATTTTATATTGTCTCAAATGCCACAAAGCCTTTGTTCTTTCTTTTTTTTTTATTATGTTTTCTTTATTTTTATCTAACTGAATTTTTTCAAAATGCCTGTCTTCAAATTTTAAGATTTTTTCTTCTGCTTGAGTTGGCCTATTGTTAACACTTTTAAATGTATTGCATATTTCCTTTAATGAATTCTTAAGTTCTAAACATTTTATTTGATTTGTATTAAAAATGTCTATCTTTTTGGTAAACTTATCATTTATATTCTGATTTTTAAAAATTTATTTCTATTGTCTTTCAGAATTCTCTAAAATATCACTATCATTAAAAAATCAATATTTTGAATTCCTTATTTGGAACGTTGAAACTTTCTTTTTGATTAAGATATTTGCTGGAGAATTAATGTTTTCCTTTTGAGGTGTTATATTTTCTTGCTTTTTTATGTTTCCTGTATCCTTATATTCATTTCTGGGTATGTGGTATAAAAGGTACCTTTACCTATTTTGGAATTTTCTTTAGTAGGGGAGAACTTTTTTCTGAAGATGTATTTATGGTGTTTGGTGAGTCAAGTACTTTGGCTTTGATTCTGGGTGCATGGAGTACCACAGTCTGTGTGATTTCTTTGGCTGTAAACATCATTAGTTGTATCTGTGATGTCCCCTACACTATAGTAGGTGTACAATAGGCTATACCACTTAGGTTTATGTAAGTACATACTATGATGTTCAAACAACGACAAAATTGCCTAATGAGGCATTCCTCAGAAGGTACTCCCATTACTAAGTACTGCATTTTTGAACATCCAGCATCCAACCCAATAGCTGTTGTGGAACTTGCAAGTGGTGGAGCCAGGTAAGCCCATTATTCTGACTCCAGAGGATGTGCTTTTAGCCAGATCATACCTAACTCATAAAAATTGTTTCTTCCGGCATGCTCAACACTTTATATGCCTGGCATACTAAAAGTGATTAATAAATTTGAACTATTATCATACTGTGTAAAGAATGATACAGATCATAACTTAATGAATTTTGTTGGCCATGTTGTGGAATACCAAACTGTGAAACAAAACAAGAAGGGAAGAAGTAAAGCTTTTGTTCATAGCAATTATATTCAAATTAATAATATATACCAACAAATCAATAGAAAGTTTTATTCTTGTTTTAATACTTTTGTAGTAACAAAATTAATTTTTTAATGAAAATTTTGTAGGTACAAATTTTAGGACTTAAGAAATGACTGGAAATTTTGTTGATTAGAAAAAGAATTACTAGTCTAGTAAAGGTTAAGTTCTACATTGTACTTACTACAAGGTCAATACTAATGCTGGAATTGTAACCATATAGATGTTAATTAAATGCTAATATATACAAACATGTCAGGGTAAAACATTTAACCTCAAGAATTTTTTTTCCTTTCTTTCTTTCTTGTTTCAAAAAATATCACAGGTTGTTTAATAGGATACATTAATTCATTTCCATCATCTATTTTTCATTCTACCAGGGGTAAATATACATACTTCAAAGTAAAAAAGCAGAGTTTACAACAGTTACATTCTACAACTTTATTATTTTTAGGGTTTGAAGGCTAAAACAAACATCAGAATAAACTTTCAGAAGATGTTTTAAGCAAGACATACAAGCACTAAGACACTAAAAGACCCTATTAAGTTTCCGAGCATACTAACAAAATTTATTGAGCAAATATTTTATGCTGGGCTCTGTGTGATTCCTAATATCATTAGTCATTATTAAATCTGTTTATTACCATCAGCAGGTCTAGTCTAACAGTAGAGTTGGGTTTAAAAAATCAACAAAGATGTGTTTCAATAGAAATTTTCAAATAAATAAAAGGAAAGTACACTACAATGTTTAACCAAGGATTGGGGGTAAAATGTATATTATATGTTGAAGCATGGCTTGCTTATTTTCATCTTCTTTCTGTTATGAAGTGTGATAAGCTCCAAGTCACATTTTACAGTTTACATTAGAAGTAAGCAGACTTCCAAATTCACCCACCTTGGAAAGGTTTGGTGATTTGATGTTGACATTCTATCTCTGAGTAAAGCATTTTATTATGAGTTCCTCAAGTTGCTGATGTACTGAATTATGTAGAACCTTATGATACTGAATAGTACAATGATTGATGTCTAAGTTGCGCTGAAACAAGAAGTTTTATAATTGTTTTGCAGGTAGATATTTAGCCTGTATGCAGTAATCTAACGATTGTAACTCCTTTATTTGATCCTCTAGTGAAAAAGAGGACAACTCTGGTATGAGGAGTCTTCGTCTCTTCTTCTAAACTTTCCCATAAAGCCCTTCGAGCTTGTGAAAGACTCTAGAACACCGCCAACTTTGTTGATGTGTCTTTCCAGGTCTGTCTTCCCATTTGGCCTTCAATAAAGTTTTCTAAAATTATTTATGCCTCAACAGAAATAATTTCAGTAGATAAATGTATTTTTTATTTTTTTCTACCCTACTTAATTTTTTCATATGAACTAGAGTTCAGCAGTAGAAAATATTAAACTGAAATAATTTTTCCTTCCATCTCAACACAGAAATGTGTAGTGTTAAGCAAGCTTAAAAGAAGGGCAGAAGCTGAGAGTTTGGATTCTTCTGAGAGCTGAGATGTGGAGTCAATTGCAGAGAGAAGCTCAGGAGGACACAGAATGACCAGAGCAGATTTCTTTCTAGTTCCTCCTGCAGGATGACTTTATAACCTTTTCTTGTTATTGAGATTGAGATACTGTGAATTCTCAAGTCTGATACATTTTCATTCAATCCTAAGATCAAAGCCATTTCCACAGCCAGAGATAGAGGTTTTTAACACTAGTGTCTTTCATTTTCTGTTTCATTTATGTTTCATTTTAACATAGTATATTTCATTTTAACATAGTATCTTTCATTTTCTGTTCAACCCCCTAAACACATATCTGAGAATATTTATTGGCTTCACTGAACACTTCTTTTCTTTCCATACTAACCCTATCCAGATTTCTTTCCTCGTTCATTAGTAGGATTTCCAAAAAGTTCCTCATCCTTTTGAGGAAACTACAGGAAAAGTCTCCTGAAGTAATAATGTTTTTGAGTGAGTTGACAGTAGGAAAGAGGTAGGCACAGTATCTTTGAATCATTGCCTTAATCAGCAAATGTGGCTGGTCACAAAAGACACATCGTCAGCAAGGGGCATGAGGAAGTAGTACCAAATTTCTTGAGTCATCAAAATCGTGTAAGCCTATTAGTCAACCTTTAATATAAAACAACTTTTTGCTAATTTTCATGTACTCAAAAATTATTGATTAAGCCTCAATTATGTGCCAGGCTTTACAAAGTTCGCTTCTTTGCATGACTTAGTCATTTTAACTATTTCTTTTTTAAAAGTGAGGCCTAAAAACTTTGTGCAAAGTAATGGGCTGTGAGTAATACTCTACTATTACGACAGTGATGATGACTGCTACTGTTAACCGCTATTACTGTCATTTGCATCATTCTCTTAGATTTCCAAGATGAGAAACACTATACTCACAGTAATAAACTATACAAAAATGGTTAAAAGATATTTTGTAAATGAGCAATTCAGTTGAAAGCAAGTAGCTTATCCAAAATTATGATTTAAATAAATGCCAGAAGTGGAAAAAACTCAGGTTTTTTGGTTTTAAAATAACTTCACAACCTGTTTATAAAACTTGCATTGTCACTTTGACTTTGTGTATGTGTGTGTATTGCAAGAAGTAAGTTATTTTATCTCTTTTCCCTTTAAGTCATTTTATAAATTCAGAGTCATTCAGGAAACAAGCAAGTTATCTAAGACCTAAAGCACATCTTATGTTATCTATTTTAAAACAAATTATCTAGAGACACTGCAGGACCACTATTTATAAAATTAAGACATAGACTACTTCTTTTCTGCCTCACACAGAACATTCTTAACACACTTTTCCCAAATCTTTCTTTCAAGTTTGAAGGAACTAGACTGACACCTGCAAATCAATCATAAAAACAATTGCTTCAGAAAATGCTTAGGGATACTACAATTGTGTATAAGTTTGTTAAAGTATCTTAATCAATAAATTAAAATATTAGACAGCAAAAGATTTTCTATAAGTGCTGAAACCAAATGTGCTTTCTGTGTAACTGTTAGTTGATAAGGATTGTCCAGATGTCAATTACTCTGGCACTCAAGTTAATTGAGGTTTTACTGTCTACTACCCAGAGGTGAAGCATGGGCTGAAAGTGGGAGGAGAGTGGGGAGGGTGAAGGAGTTGAGGGGATCTTTCTGCGTGCTATTACATACAAGTACTTCAAAGTTTTGCAGGCCTCAGAATTTTTACTTTAGATTATGTTGATAAATGCCGTTTGTTGAATCTCAAATGTATGAAAGTTACACAGTTTCTCTACATACTCACTCATTTGAGGAAATTCTAGCATAATGTTCTTCTAAGCCTGCAAACACATTAAATAGTTACCGGTACCATTAATCCTCTTTTGTTGTGTAAAAAGTCAACCTTATTTTCAGTGGCTTAAAATAAATTTATTATTTCTGATACATCTGCTGTTAATGTGAGGTTCTTCCGTTAAACTCACTTAAGTGAGTGCAGTCAGAAGCCACTGAAATGGCTAAAAATAAGAAATGGCCTCATTTACATGGAAGGTGGTTGGTGTTGGCTGCTGGCTCTGATTTCTCCTGGGGTGGTTGGGTCCTTCTCCTCCTCTTTTTTAAGTATAATTATGTTAGTTCCATGAGTAAACAGAAACAAGTCATGGTGGGAGGGAAGGAGAAGAGATAATAGAAGGGGAGGGAAAAGAAGAAGGAAAAGGAAAGAAGTAACAAATTAGAAAGAAAACAAAAAGACAACATAAGACCCTTCAACTCCCTCCTCCTCTCTTCCTTCTCTCCTCTCTTCTGTCTTCTAGCCCTTCTCACCTCTCCTGCCCATTTTTGATCCCTTTCCCTTACTGAAAAATTTTTAATTTCTCTGGGAAAATGGAGTATATTTTCTGCAAAAAGATCTTAACTTAGACCTAAAGCTCTTTACCTTTGCAATTTCTAGATGACAGGGTCAGGTGTATAATGAGATGATTAATTAGTATCAATAAAGTGATATTTGATTGATGAATGTTTATATGAAGGAAATACATCATACATTTTGGTAATACCTATGTAATTGACAGAAAACATACACAGAATATACACTTAACAGTGCTTTGTTGTAAAGACTCACAGCTTATACTAACTTATGAAAATCCATACTAATATAAACATATATAACAAATTAATCCAACTGCATTTTGAGTGTAGGTATATTCATACTAATAGGATTTGTCTTTCTTTCCTTTTCTTATTTTTTCTAAGATTAGATATTTTATATGAAACTTATTTTTAGTAATGTTCTTTCTATCACCTCTAATAAGGAAAGTATAGACTCTTAGAGCCAGATACTGCTAGGAAGTTAAACAAATATTTTCATTTGATTCAACAGAAAGTTATTTGACACTCCACAATCTAAATACTATATAGGTCTACTTACATTTTAATTTCACAGTTTATATATTTTGATTAATTTCAGTGCAATCTCATTACATCTGGAATCTTTTCTGAGTTTTTCCAGTGCCTAAAAGGAAAAGATAAGAGCCATAGTTGGCTTACCAAATGTGCCAAGGACAATGACAGCCATCAGGAGGAGTGCTGGTGAGTTCTGAATACCCATGTCTGTCCTTGATCTCGATCCTGGTCTGGATGGTGGAATCAATACTGCAGCCCACTTGCATGTGCTCTCTACATCACTGAGAATGTTTTATTGCTCTCCTCCTTCTCCCTCCCCACTAAAGAACAAAAGGTATAGTTTATCAAGTAGCATGCTTGTCACTTGTAAGCCAATAAGGACATTGAGTTTGTTTTTCCATCATTGTTTTAATTGGGGTTTTAGGGACATGATGAGATGAGCTTGTTGAACAGAGAAATGAATCTATTATGTCCTGGGGGTGAAACTGCATAACTGAGAAGGAGTCAATGCCTGTTGTGGTTAATGGTGACTTACAGAATGGAGTCTTGAGAATATCTATGAAACTTTACCAATGACTTGTTTGTACAAAGTAAGGAATTAAGATGCATTTCCTCAGAGTATTTGCTTTTGGATTTTGTACCTATTTGCATAATCCCATTTAAACTATTAATACAATTTGTCAAACTAAACTATATGTACAGCTTAGATATGCTGTAGAGAATATCAAGTTCAGATTATACTCTTTTCATGTCAAAAACTGCAAACTACCATTTGCTTGTTGTTTCAAGATAGCTGTTTCCATGGGCTTGAAGTTTAATTAATTAAGAGTGACCTATGAGCTGTGATTTTGTTTCTTAAGCAGTTTCATAAGTGACCTTACTTATCCCATAGTGACCACATTTTAATATTTGCATTAAAAATCAAACAACAAAACATTTTAGTTGGTTTTCTAGGGCTACCATAACAAAGTATCATAAACTAGATGGTTTAAACAACATAATTTTTTTTTTAATCTTACAATTCTGGAACCTGTGAGTCCAAAATCAAGGTTTGACAGGTTGATTCTTTCTTAGGACTATGAGAGAAGAAGTTGTTTCAGCTATGTCTACCTGCTTAGTAGATGGTCATCTTTATGTTTACGTGGTGTTTTCCTTGTATGCATATCTGTCTCCAAATTTTCCCTTTTGATAAAGTTACAGGCCATATTGAATTAGGGGCTCACTGTATTAATCTCGATTTAACTGGATTACCTCTTTAAGGATCCTATGTCCAAATAAGATCACATTTTGGAGTATTGGGAGTTAGGATTTCAATGTACAAATATGAGGGATAATTCAACCCAAAACAGCATTGAACTGAAGAACTGGTGATTACTGGAGAGTTGATACACTCTGAAAGCAAAACTTGCCCAAATCATAAGATCTTTCCTTTGCTAATTCTCACTGAGCATCTATTACCTGCCAGGGCCTTTGCCTGACACTGAGTATTTGAAGATAATAACAATTGAATTTCTGCTTTTGAGATGTTCACGGTCTGTTTTAAGAGATAGACAGACATATAATCGCGTTAAACTAGAAGGTGATCTGTGTGATAATAGTTGTATACCTGAGACATTATTAAGGCTATGAGGAGGGGAGACTTCCCCCATGGCAGTCAGGGGAGACTTTATAGGGCACAAACATTGAACTTGTGAAAAGATAAAAGAAAACTCATCATTTAGAAAAAAAAAAAAAAAGGCTGATATGCATTTGAGACAGAAAAATGCATGCAGTGGCACAAAGAAGATCTGAGTATGCTAAGGAAGGGGAGAAAAGCCACTTCAATTTTAAAATGAGATGTATTAATACCTGCAAACATTTAATTGACTGATCACAGCTTGGCCTTTGTGCAAATCACAAAGCTACAAATAAGCTAGAAGTATTATTCAGAGACAACCTTGATTTCCCTGAATCTCATTTTCTTTCCGTACCAAATAAAGGTAATAACATGTTGTGCTATCAATGCATACAGGTATTATGATGATAAAACAAAAGTACATAAATAGTTTTGTTGTATAAAATATTTATTTACACTGAGATCCAATGTGCTATAATCATAACAATTGTTTATTGTACTGTGCTTTGTGCCAACATTGCTCTATGAATTTTTGTTAGTTATCTGGAAACTTTACAAGAGGTATTTCTAACTTATAAAGAAGACATAGAGCTATCAGCATGGTGAATGATTAAAAATAGTCATACATTCCTACCAGCTCCTCCCTTTAAGAGGTAGAATCTATTTTCTAATCCCCTTGATTCTGTGCTGACCTTATGACTTGCTTCGGCCAATAGGATGTGGTAAAAGTGACGTTGTAGATGTTCGAGGTCAACAAGGTAAGGAGGCTAGAAGCTTCTACTCCTGCCCCCTTGGAATGCTTCTGCCACCATATGAAGACAGCCAAGTTCATCTACTAGAGACACTAGTCCCAGTCACCAACCAGACACATGAGTGAGAAAGGTCCACTCAGTCGCCAAGAAACTAACTGTACCCCATGAGTGACCCAAAGAGACACCATCAGAAGAAACAACAGTCCAGCCCAAGTTGTAGTACCACATAGCCCAAATTAATGACCCTCAGAGACATGAAGCAGAGTAAAAGGTTTATTTTAACTCACTGCGTTTTGGGGAGACAATAGGTAACTGATAGAGTAACTCAGCAGGCCACATAAAGTGGCTGAACACATTTTATACTTTAGTTAGTTGCCTACAATATGCACAATATTATCTTTAGACTATCATAAAGTGGCTCATAGCATGAATGGCTGCTAGTTATTAATTAGTATCCTGAGATTGGTTATACAAATTTTACAAAGCTAATCTTATGACCAAGATTCAAGCTAACACTCTTCAGCAGTCCGATAATAATCTACTTTAAGAACATCACCCTATATTAAATATCAGAAAACTGAATTTTAACCCATTTTTATAATAAAATAGTTTTGTGATATTTGAAAATTCTGTGGTGGTCTTCACAGTCCTTCACAGTCCCATCTATAAAATAAGAAGACTGTTTTTTTTGTGTGTGAGCTCTCAAGTTTTGAACCAAATTCCTGTCTGGCTGCTGAAGGTTTAGTCCCTAGTCTCAACATTTGATTTGCTGTTTCCTCTCCATGTGATCTGGCTTCATTTTTTAGGGATTTTTTTAAAGCAACAGCAACAATTCCAACTAACTTACACTAAAAAAGGAAAGATTTATCACTTTTAATATGAAGGACAAAAATGTCAGTAGGAGTACTAACCTCTTCACAGAGGTCATGGATTCTCTGGAAGGGACTTATTCTAGTCTTATTGTTATTTTATTCTAACCTAAAACAGAGTCTGTATATATTATAAATATATCCTTAATTAAAAGAAAAGAAAGAGAAAAAGAAAGTGAACATGAGAATTTTTGGCATTAATTATACCTGTCCATAATCTCTTTGATAATAGTCATCACCCATGTAGCCTCGGGATACAAACATATTGATTTCCCATCTTTCAGTGTGACTCTGAAAAGAAGAAAGTGTCCTGACTAAATAACAACTATACTTAATTGAACAATGCTTCAAATTTATTCATTCAAATGTTTGAAACATGAAATGCATATGCTGAAAATGAATACTTAGATTTCTCAAACTATGTTTATAATATATTTAGAGTACAACTTTTAGTCACATGAGTGTGCATAGCTATATTTTTAATCAATTAAATAATAACATCTTTTTTAGAATCTTTTAATATATCAACCATTCAGCATACATTATTGGACTTACGTGCCAGATATATTTCTAAGACTCTGGAAAATCTGGATTACAGGGAGAAGCCCAAAATTGGGGCTCAGCCTGGGAGACCGCATGGGTTCTTGGCTTCATGCAGGAAGGAATTCAAGAGCAACCTGACAGAGTAAAATGGAAGCAAGTTTATTAAGAAAATGAAGGAATGAAAGGGTGACTACTCTATAGGCAGAGCAGCCCCAAGTGCTGCTAGTTGGCTATTTTTATGGTTATTTATTGATCATATGCTAAACAAGGGGTGGATTATTCATGAGTTTTCCAGGACAGGGCCCAGGAATTTAGAAGTCAGGGTACCAATCGCATTCAGACTATACAGGGTAATTTCCAGGTATTTCCATGACATTTGTATACTGTCATGGTGCTGGCAATAGTGTATAATGAGCAGTGAGAACTACCGAAGATCACTTTCTTTGCCATCTTGGTTTTGGTGAGTTTTGACTAGCTTCTTTACCACAACCTCTTTTACCAGTAGGATCTTTGTCATCTGTACCTTGTGAAACCAGTCCTGCCAAACTCTTATCTCATCCGCACCTCAGAGATTAAATACACCCCTTAATCTTAAGGGACTGGAAAAGGACAGAGGTTTCATCATCCATAACTATTTAATTCTGAATAGGGACTGTGCCGCCTATCTGCTCTGGAGGTATAGAAATCTCTCACTACCTGATGTAATGATTTATAGAGACTTGATCTTTCCCACAGTGGCACAGGCTAAAACCCTTGGGAAAATATCCTCGGGCATATTTTTCTGGATCTGTTTTAGTTGGGAAAATATAAACTTTAACTATCTGAACCCCTGTGAACATGACAAATAATTATTTAAAAGGAAAATCCAATAGCACCTAGTGATAATTAAACGTTTAAGTCCAATTGAACAATCCTTATAAGAAGTGTAGATGCCACTTGAAATCTAGTAAATAGACTGGAAAACCAGTTTTCTGATGTATGAAATGCAAAGCAAAACAGACTTTTAATAAGAGACATTTTTATGAGAACAGAAGAAAAACAAAGATTTATGGTGACACATCTATCCATATGTTAATCTCAAAACATCTTTAGTTATACAGGAGGAAGGTGGTGGCAGTCTGACACATTTTTCTCACCTGTCTCACAAGGAATAAGCTTTAGCTTACAGAGCCTCAAGAAAAGGTAGTAATAATTTTATTTAGTTTAGTTGGAAAAAGAGAAGATAAATTTGAAGACATTAGTTTGGGGACTTGTCAGTTTAAATTGCATAAAAAAATGATAAAAACTAACAAACAATGAACAAGACTAGAATCTAACAACAGGTGTATTCTAGTTTTTTGAAATATAATTTTTCTGTCTTTAGATTCCCATTTTACCAAACACAAATCATGGCAGGACTGATTTTTTGCATAGTAAGTATAGTTTTATTGTTATACATGGCCTGATTATTTGTACAAAGTGCAAGAAGAATAATGATTTGCCATATAGGCTCTTTTTGATTTGGCTTTGATGTAACTTTGTTCCATAAGCAATCCCAGATTAGACATTTTCAAGCCTTGAGTCCAGCCACAGATTTACCTGTGCTTTCAAATAATTGCATTTGTACGAGTTGGGTGAATTCCTCTCTTCTTGAGGTCACAGGATGACTTGAGCCTCCTGGGCATGTCAGAATGAGACATTTTTTATTGACCAAAATCAAGAACCCATACAGTAACTGCATAGACAAGGTATGAGACCAGTTTCCCAAGGGGCTTTCATAGGTTCTGTAAGTCAACTTTGATTCCTTAAAGCAGTGTATTCATATTTGAAAGCACGCCATTCCAGTCAATACCTTAAGTAAAACAACTAGTGTCTCCAATTGCATACAGCTACAAAAGAAAACAGATTCTTATTGCACTTATACAGATTACTATATTGCCATAAGTTAAGAATACTCACAAATTGTTTCTAAATTCTGGAGAAATCAGGTAGGGCAAAAGAAATGTGCTCCAAAATTTGCTCAGAGGAGTATATACCTTACTTAATTGCTAAAAGCTATGAACAGGTCAAAAGAAAATTTTTCTTGACTCTGAAAAATAAAGCAGAAAGGATCATCAATGTTTAAAACAAAACAATTATTAAAAAATTATTTGGTCTTTTATCAGTTTTGTCCATGCTATTAACTCTTGTTTTGCCTGATATTGGACCAACCGTCCTTATGAATATATTAGCGTTCTGTGAGAGGTTTTATTCCTCTCTGCTTCAATGGGACATTGTCCAAAGTATCAGAGATCTTCAGTTAAGAGGACTCATCAGAGTCCTATAGCTGATTATCAACCACTTTTTGAAGAGGATCAAAACAAGACAAAAATTGTCTGTGGATGAAAAATGTCTTAGGACATCCACAGTTAAAGACACAATTGACAAGGAAATTTGATTTACTCTGTGGCACACAATAATTGTATATAGTATTTATAATTATTACTGATAATGTACACTAAGTTATATCAGAATTATTGGAGTTTTGCATAGTTTTAGAACATATACTGGTAACACATTTAGACAAATACAGCCTAAAGGAAGCCAAACACTATTCTATATCTGACAGTGCTTCCTGTATGATTTTTAATACAACAAATAAGCCAAATATGCCATTTTTGGACTTTAGGGGACCTGATATCTGAGAGGATTAATCAGGTCAGAAAAAGATTTAATGCAGTATTTGATTTTGCAAAGTTTGTCAAACATCAATGGTTTAAAATACTTGATATTATAAAATAGGACTCCAGGATGCCATAAGTAATTTATTTAGCCGTAAAGATAACTCAAATATTTGAAAAAGGCAAAAAAACTTTACCCTTCATAAAGAGCAGACTTACCTTCCAAAGTCTATGTCTCTTTTCTCTCCATGATTTTTTCTATAATTATTCAAAAGCCAAAAAAAAATTTCACTGTCTCTCATTATTCAAAAATCTTGTTCAAAAAGGAAAATCAAATTTCTCCTTTGCATTAATTCATCATTATTGCTAAAGCTAATTTTTAATAAAACCCCAATCAACTTATCAATTACCC
Source organism: Mandrillus leucophaeus (assembly GCF_000951045.1). Classification (NCBI taxonomy): domain Eukaryota; kingdom Metazoa; phylum Chordata; class Mammalia; order Primates; family Cercopithecidae; genus Mandrillus; species Mandrillus leucophaeus. Next base: position 66,119 of record NW_012109452.1, on the reverse strand, counting down.
AATTTTCATTTGTTTGACCATAAGGTAATATTTCCATAAATCTTTTGTAATCCTTTATAACTTTGTATGAAACAGCAAATCAATGTTTCAGAAAACCCTGTTATTCTGACACATGGGCCAAGATTCTCATCCTGCATCAGGGTGCTTTTATTTTAATATTCAATTTATGGAAAAAGAATACTCATGATTTTGGTCAACTTGCTTACACACAGAATTCTTTGCAAGGTTAATGTTTCATAAACCTTCTACAACTTGCTTAAAACTTCGGTTTTATCCTATTTCTTAAATCCTCTAAATTCGACTAGATGACTTTCTTTGTTTAAAAAAAAAAAAAACACATTCTCATGCCTTTCTATCAAGAATATATAATTTTTATTTTTTAATGTTGCCAAGACCAGCTTGGCTGGGGAGACCTTAACCCAGTGGCGCTAGAGGAATTAAACACACACACATACAGAAATATAGAGGTGTGGAGTGGGAAATCAGGGATCTCACAGCCTTCAGAGCTGAGAGCCTCAAACCGAGATTTACTCATGTATTTATTGACAGCAAGCCAGTGATAAGCATTGTTTCTATAGATTACAGATTAACTAAAAGTATTCCTTATGGGAAACAAAGATATGGGCCGAAATAAAGGGATGAGTTTGGCTAGTTATCTGTAGCAGGAGCATGTCCTCAAGGCACAGATTGCTCATGCTATTGTTTTTGGTTTAAGAACGACTTTAAGATGTTGTCCACCCCGGGTGGGCCAGGTATTCTTTGTTCTCATTCCAGTGAACCCACAACCTTCCAGCATGCGTGCGCGTCATGGCCATCACGGACATGTCACAGTACTGCAGAGATTTTGTTTATGGCCAGTTTTGGGGCCAGTTTATGGCCAGATTTTGAGGGCCTATTCCCAACATAATGTAATCAATTTTAATTGTGGACCAGGTGCAGAGCCTAGAATACAGGACAGAGCTGCAAAGTCATGCTGCTTCCAGCATAGCTAGATGTCATGGGAAATTCTATATGTCCCCAGGCCTTATCTACAATCTAATGGCTCCAAAGCAGGTAAGTTGCACAATTATCAAAAGTCATCAAAGAAAGTTTATGACTTTAAAGCATTTAGCAATCCTAGTGTCTGACCTGTATAATTTAGATCAAATGTCCAAATCTTGAAGACATTTTTATTTTATGTTACTGATAATCTTTAAGTTGTCTTTATTTTTAAAAGATTATTCGAGACATGTGAACTAAAAGGCATGAAAGATTTTTTTTCTTACAAAATATTTAAGTGTTTATTTTATTTAAGCCAAGGATTAAAGCTCTTTTACATAAACATCACACACAAAACATATATAAATACACAGACTGAAGAAGAACCAGTAGTTACAAGGTTTTTCTTTTGCCAGTATTTAAGTTTAAAGCATGCAGTTTCTAGGGCCAAAAAAGCAAACACAACGGGAAGGCAAAATAGACTCCCCAGAATTAAGATTCCATTTTTGTACTCAATCCTGGATTCCCAAAAAGAGGGGAACACTGTGAGACTAGAGAGTGCAATGCTTTTACCATGGATTTCACTGCAATGGCTTTTCTTCAAGGCTGGTGGTCAGCCCAAAGCCAATTAACTCATTGTGCAATCAATCCTTCCCCCATTCCATACCTTTTAGATGTCGAATAGCATGCTTGTTTATGCCAGTGTGAGAAGAAAGAAGTATTGGTTTGTAGTATTAACCACTCACTGTAAGCAACTGCCATTGGCCATCCCTAAAAGTATATTCTAGCTCTTACACACCAAGGCTAAAAGTTTTCCAAAAATGCAAAGTAATCTCTGACACCCGTAAAAGTCAAAAGGTCAGGTAACACAAAGTACAATAGAGCAAAGCGTTAGATTTTTAAGAGAAACCTATCTGCTTACAATTTTAGGGTTCCATGAGGAGAAAACAGAAGTATTTCCCAAAACTGGGTCTGTGGCTCCTCCTCTGTTTTTCCCAAGAAGTTCCAGGCTGTTAGAAATTACCTTAGATCCTCTCATGTGGGCGTCAGCAGTGGAAAGAAGAAAGACTGGAGAAACGATTCTGATGATTGAGAGGAAGCAAAAATGATTGTTCTCAAAAGAACAGATTTAAGGAAAGAATAAGCATAAAGGCTGTTTAAATATATGTATAGCTTGGATATCCACTTTTAATTAAGCTGACTTTGAACCATATGAATCTACTTTTTTTTTAATCTTTAAAAAAATATTTTTTTCACCAGCATCTCCAGGATTGGATCATCTTAGCACACTCTGAGCCAGGGGTGAACATTCCAGGGTTTAAGAAAATAACAAGATTCAATTATAAAAATTAATAATAATACAATGATAAATCCTTAGCAAATTACTAATACAAGGATAGCCACAAAATATCACACATGATGAAATCTTGAAAGTAATCCCTTTGAAGGCCAAAACAAGAAAAGAGTGTAGGTTATTATCGCAGACATCTCATCAAAGCTAAAGAGATAAATAAAAGGCATACGGTTTTCAAAAAAGGAAACTAAACTATCATTATCCTCAGATGATATGACTACCCAAGTTAAATGTTGGTTATCAAACTACTACAAAATTTTATGTTTCAACACTAATAGATGGAAAGTTATATTTTATAAAGATACCCTTTACAATAACATCAAACAATATAGAGTAGCAAGAAATAGTTCTTTTATAATTAAAAAATATGGAAAGACTTTATGGAGAAAATTATGAAACTTTAAAGACATTAAATAAGGCCTCAACAAATTGGCGGCGAGTTTATGTTCTTAAAATGGAAAACTCACCATGATAAAGAAGTCAATAATTTAAAAATTAATCTATAACTTCAAAGAAATTCCATTTGAAATTATAATTTATTTCAGTGCAAATTTGAAAGCTATTTCTTAGATTTATATGGAAGAGCAGAAGTGTAAGAAAAGACACGCTACTCTTGAACAACATTAAAGAATTTTCCATCCCAGATATTAAAAATTATTATGAAATATTAATAATGAAGACTGTGTATACCTATAGACACACTGATCAATGGGACAGAAAAGAGACATTAGAAACATTCCTTTGCTTGGAGGACTTCACTTGCAGAACACAATTTATGGCAGAAATAGCATTGTTGATCAGTGAGGAAATGATATTTTATTAAATAGGGTTGTAACAATTAATGAGTCCTGTAGAAGAACAAACAAAATTGGATAATTCCCTCACATAATACAAAAACAAATTCCATAAACAATCATGTCTTAAACACAAAGAAAAAAATTATAAAAACTTTAGAAGATAATATAGAAGAATATTTTTATGAATTGTAAAAGGAAGTTTTTTTTTCTTTTTGAAATAAGACACTACAGTTGCTAATCAGAAAAGAGTATATTGCTAAACTCAAGTAGAATAAAAATACAAACTTACGTTCACTGTAGATACTATAAAAAGAAAGACTATATGAGCTGCAAATTGGAAAACTAGTTTTGCTACTTATAAACCTGACAAGGTTCTAATATCCAGAATAAATAAAGAATACTTGCGTGCCAATGGGAAAGAGAGAATATACAAATAAGAAAATTTAAAAAATATATAAATTCTATAAAATAGGGAACACAAATGCTCCTATGTGTATAAAAATATTCAATCTAATTAATAATAAAGAAAAGAAAATTAAAAGAATGGCATGATACCATTACATACTCATCAGATTAACAATACTAGGTATTGGCCAATATGTGAAGCAACAGATAATTTTATACAGGAAGTATTGTCAATTGGTACAACTATTTTGTGATACAACATGGCATTACCTGATAAGATTTATGACATGCAAACCCTAAACACAGCAACTAATTCCTAGAGAAAGTCTTATATAACATGAACCAGGAAACATATAAAGAATGTCAGCAATAGTCAAAATATGAAAAGAACCCAAGTGTGTTCCAACGCAGGATTGGATAAATGAATTTTGCATTTATTTACTTCATATTCCTGCAATGGAATTACTAAAAATCGAATGAACAGCTAAACATATCGAAATCATGGATTGCAAAACATAGTATTAAATAATAGAATCAAGTTACAGAACAATACATTCAGCATTATTCCATTGATATGAAGTTTAAAAGCAGGCAAAATATGTAATTGTTTAAGGATTCATACCTAGATGGTAAAACTATAAAGAAAAGCAAGAAACAGCACAATTCAAAATAGTGATTAATTCTTGGAAAGGGATGGGTGTATGATTTGAGAGATGTATTTGTTTGTTATGTCTGCCATAATAGTATACCATATACTGGGTGGCTGAAACAACAGAAATGTATTTTCTCACAGTTCTGAAGGCTGAATATCCAAGGTTAAGGTCCTGAAACGTTTGGGTTCTCCTAAGACTTCCCTTCTTGGCTTGCAGATGGCTATCTTCTCACTGTCTTCACATGGTTACCCCACAGTCTGTGTGTTGTCTGTGTTCTAATCTTCTCTTTTTAGGAAGACACCAGTCATATTGAATTCAGGACCATGCTAAAGAACTCCACTTAACCTGGTTACCTCTGTGAAGACTTCATTTCCACATACAGTCTTATTCTGAGGTACTAGGGATTAAGGATTCAACATATGAATTTAGGAAATGCATAGTTCAGCCTGTTACAAGAGGTTCATACACGGAGGCTTCTGATGTATTAGTTAGTTCTAAAATTTAGCCTGCATAACAAGAGAGTGAGTGTTTACTAGATTACTGTTCTCCAAACTGTATATATGTAATAATATTCTCTTTTGTATTTGTGACAGGCAGAATCCAAGGAAAAGCCCATCGAGCTTCCCACCCACTTCTCTTGGAGTGTGAATATGATGAGATATTACAGCCATCATTACGTTATCTTACATAGCAAAAAGGATTTTGCAGATGTAATTAAGGTTATTGATGAGTAGACTAAATAAAAGAAGAGTGATAATTCAAGTGAGCCTAATGAAATGACTTGTACCCTAAAAGCAGAGAGTTTTCTCTGGCAGGTAGCAGAAGAGGAAGTAAGAGAGATTTGAAGGGTGAGCTCAGTTCAATGCAAGGCAGGTTGTTCATTGCTTATTATCGAGGGAGTCACGTGGAAGGAAGTGAGAGCAGCCTCTGGGAGTGCTGAGTGACCCCAAGCCAACAGCCAGGAAGAAAGTGAGGACCTCAGTCCTATATTGTAAAGAACTGAATTCTACCAACAACCTGAATTGGGATTGGATTCATTCCTAGAGCGTTCAAATGAGAGCTTGACCATGCTGACACCTTGATTTTCGCTTTATGAAATCCCAAGCAGAGAACCTGGTCAAGTCACCTAGACAGCTAATCTACAAAACTGTGAAGTATTATGTGGGTTAATTTTAAGCCAGTAAGTTGTGGTAAATTGTTACCTAGCAATGAACAACTGGAACAGTCTGTATTACATAGTAATACTGTAAGTAAAAAAAGTTTAATAAAAGGCAGAATTGTTTCCCATAGTCTCTAAGCTCTATATTTGTAGACTTGTGCCTCAGAAAACTTGTCTCCAGGGCCATCAGGAAGTATTGAATTTATTGAGTTATCTATGTATTCTTACTGAAGAATGTGTATCATTGCTTATTGTTCATGTTCACTCACAACAAGGTTAACTCCACTCAGAGAAATTCACACCCGATGTTTCCATTTGAAAGCCCCCTCGCCTTTTTTTTTTTTTTGAGAGAATATATGATGTTTTCATGAATGGGGGCAAAAAGACTGGGCAATTATCTTCCCACACTGTGCAGGAATCATGTCTAGAGGCTAGGTTTCCTATACTCTCTGCTTAGCATTCTTTGTAAATAAATGCCAGCTTTGAAAATCACAGTCCTAGAGGCTTCCATACTCCCCCACATCTTCACTGCTTACATGATTGATTTTCTGCTACAGAAAGCACCTTCAGGTATCAACTGAACATTTTTAATAAACTGGGAAGAGATAAAGTCAGAATATATCTGAACACACTCATATCACAACTGTTGACTCTCAGAGGAATCAGCTGTGTGAGAAAGGAATAGAAAAGCCCTCAGTGAGAACAAATGTAGCCATAACACTTACTTGAAATTTGAAATCAATGTAGCAGGACACTCAACTGGATTTACAAATTCAGAAATATTCAGGGAGAAGTTTACACAAACCTAATGATATGCTATTATCCTGATCAACAAACACTTACTGAGCATCTATTATATTTGAAGAACTGGTAAATACACTAAACCTTTAATTAATAGCTTAAAAGTATTCATATGCACAGTCCATAACTTTTCTAAAGGCAAAAATCAACTTGATCCTTTCTATGAAAAGTTGTAAAAGTAAAGATTATATGTAAACTTTATCAGTTGAATGTAGCAATTTCTATCTGCCTACCATCATTAAAACACCCTAAACCTATTTTCAGTGAGCTTCCTACAAAAAGAGAAGCACAACTCTTGCAGCCAAATATTTCTTTTCTTTTCTTTTTGAGTTGGAGTTTCGCTCTTGTTGCCCAGTCTGGAGAGCAATGGCGCGATTTCGCCTCACTGCATCCTCCCCATCCTGGGTTCAAGCGATTCTCCTGCCTCAGCCTCCCAAGTACCTAGGATTACAGGCATGCGCCACCATGCCTGGCTAATTTCTGTATTTTTAGTAGAGACGGAGTTTCACCATGTTAGTCAGGCTGTTCTCAAACTCCTGACCTCAGGTGATCCACCCGCCTCAGCTTCGCAAAGTGCTGGGATTACAGGCATGAGCCACTGCGCCCGGCTGTGCAGCCAGATGTTTCTAGGAAGGTAAACATGTTCTATTTTTTTTTTTTTTTTTAGACAGAGTTTTGCTCTTACTGTCCAAGCTGGAGTGCAATGGAGTGGCACAATCTCAGCTCACTGCAACCTGTGCCTCCTGGGTTCAAGCGATTCTCCTGCCTCAGCCTCCCAAATAGCTGATATTATAGGCATGCGCCACCATGCCTGGCTAATTTCTGTATTTTTAGTAGAGACGGAGTTTCACCATGTTAGTCAGGCTGTTCTCAAACTCCTGACCTCAGGTGATCCACCCGCCTCAGCTTCGCAAAGTGCTGGGATTACAGGCATGAGCCACTGCGCCCGGCTGTGCAGCCAGATGTTTCTAGGAAGGTAAACATGTTCTATTTTTTTTTTTTTTTTAGACAGAGTTTTGCTCTTACTGTCCAAGCTGGAGTGCAATGGCATGATCTCAGCTCACTGTAACCTCCAGCTAATTCTGTGTATTTTTAGTAGAAACGGGGTTTCACCATGTTAGCCAGGCTGGTCTCAAAATCCTGACCTCAGGTGATCCGCCCACTTCAACCTCCCAAAATGCTGGGATTGCAGGCGTGAGCCACCGCCCCTGGCCATAAGCACGATTTTATTTGAGTCAACAATAAATTCTTTGACCCTCCACAATCTAAATACTATATAGGTTTGCTTACATTTTAATTTCACAGTTTCTATATTTTGTTTCATGTTAAATACAATCTCATTACATCTGGAATCTTTTCTGAGTTTGTCCAGTCCCTAGAAGGAAAAGATAAAAGCCATAGTTGGCTTACCAAACATACACAGGACAAGGAAAGCCAGCAGGAGGAGTGCTGGTGAATTCTGAGTACCCATGTCTGTCCTTGATCTTGATCCTGGTCTGGATGGCGGAATCAATACTGCAGCCCACTTGCATGTGCTCTCTGCAACCCTGAGAAATTTGTATTGCTCTCCTTGTGCTCTCTCTCTTCCCTAAAGAATAAAAGGTGAAGTTTATCAAGTGACATACTTGTCACTCACAAGCCAGTAAGGAAGCTGAGTTTGTTTTTCAAACTTTGTTTTAATTGGGGCATTTGGAGCACGATGAGATGAACTTGTTAAATAGAAAAATGTATCTGTTATTTCCTGGGGTGAAACTGCATAACTGTGAAAGGGTCAATGTTAGTTGCAGTTAATGGTGACTTACAGAATGGAGTCTTGAAAATGTCTTTGCATCTTTACCAAGGACATGTTTGTACAAAACAGGGAATTAAGATGCTTTTCCTTAGCAAGTATTTGCTTCTGAATGTTGTACCTATTTGTGTAATCCCATTTAAAGTCTTAATAGAATTTTTCAAACTAAGTCTACTTGCACAGCCTAGATATACTGCAGAAAAAAATTCAGTTCAGGGTATAACTTTTTCCCTGTGAGGAATTGCAACCTACAATTTACTTACTGTTTGAAGATAGCAGTTTCCATGTGCTTCAAGCTTAATTAACTAACGGTGAACTATGAGGTTTAATTTTATTTTTTGAACAGTGTCTTGAGTGACCTTAATTATTCCATACTGAGTACAGGGTGGTTTTTTTTTTTCATTAACAAATCAAACATTAAATATTTGAACTAGGTTTCTAGTGCTACCATAACAAAGTACCACAGAGTGAGTGGCTTAAATAACAGAACTTTTTATCTTACAGCTCTGGAAGCCAGAATTTCAAAATCAAGATTTGACAGGCTGTTTCTTTCTCAGGACTCTGTGAGAAGGAGTTGATCCAGGCATCTCTACTTGCTTAGTATGTGGTCATCTTCATGTTTATATAATGTTCCTCTTGTATGCATGTCTGTCTCCAAATATCCTCTTTTAATCGGAGCACCCATCATATTGAATTAGCAGTTTACCCTAATAACCTCAATTTAACTGGATTACCTCTGTAAGGACCCTCCTTCCATATAAGGTCATATTCTGAAGTCTGGTGGTTAGAATCTTGGCATATAAATTTGAGGAGGACATAATTCAGCACATAACAGCATTTAACTGAAAAATTGGTGATAATGAGAGGTGATACAGTCTAAAGGCAAAACTAGCTTAAACAGTAATTTCTTCTTCTTCTTTTTTTTTTTTTTTTTTTTTTCTAATTCTCATTGTGCATTTATTTCTTGCCAGAGCTTTTGCTTGACGCTAGGTATTTGAAGACAATGAAAGTTGAATTTCTGCTGTTGACTATATGGAGAGACAGACAGGTCAACAGATTAATCTAGAGGTGATCTGTATTATAATAGGTGTATATCTGTGACACTGTGGAGGGAAGGAGGAGGGAGAACTTCCCCAGGAGAGTCAGGGAAGACTTTACAGGAGAGGTAACATTGAACTTGTGAAAAGACAACAAGAAATTCATTATTATTTTTATTTAAAAGGCTGATATGAATTTGGGATAGAGAAATACACAAAGTGGCACAAAGAAGATCCAGACATGTTAAGAAGGGAAAACACTCTATTTCAATCTGAAAAAGAGATGTTGTAATAACTTGACACCATTCAATTGACTGATCAGATCTTCGCCTTTGTACAAATCGAGAAGTAGAGCATAAGCTAGAAGTATTACTCAGAAACAGCCCTGTTTCCATTAAATCCATTTTCCTTCTGTACAAAGTAAATGTAACAGAATTTTGTGCTAACATGGTGTACATGTACTACCATGATAATAAAAAGTACATTAAGATGTATTCTTTAAAATATTTGTCTGTACTGAGACCCAATCATAATAACAATTTTTTTATTGTACTCTCCTTTGTGCTAACATTGCTTTATGAAATTTTGTAAGTCTGGAAATTGTGCAAGGGGTATTTCTAACTTAGAAACAAGACAATAAAATATGAGAGTGGTGAAAGATTAAAAATAGCTATGCATTCTTAGCAGCTCCTCACTTTAAGAGGGAGAATCTGTTTTCCAACCCCCTTGATTCTGTGCTGACTTTATGACTTGCTTTGGCACTAGGATATATTAAGAGTGATGTGGTAGATGTTCCAGGTGAACAAGGCAAGTGGCCTAGGAGTTTCTCCCCTGCCCTCTTAGAATGCTGCCGCCAAGCTCATCGGCTGGAGACACTAGAACCAGGAAACGGGTAATACCAACAACCAGACACGTGAGTGAGGCAGCCCCAAGCAAGTCACCAAGAAACTAACTACAGCCCCATGAGTGACCCCAGGAGACACCATCAGAAGAACCACCCAGCTGACCCCAAAGTTGTTTCATCGCCTAGCCCAAACTGATGACCTTCAGAGTCATGAGTCATAATAAAATGGTGGTTGTTTTAACGCACTGCATTTTGGAGAGACAATAGATCACTGATAAAGTAGTAAGTCAAATAAAGCGGTGTATTAGTCTGTTCTCACACTGCTATAATGAATTACCTGGGACTAGATAATTTATGAAGAAAAGAGGTTTATTGACTCACAGTTCCACAGGCTGTACAGGAGGCATGGTTGGGGAGGCCTCAGGAAAGTTACAATCATAACAAAAGGCAACGGGGAAGCAAGCATATCTTACATGGTGAGAGCAGGAGGAAGTGAGAGAGTGAAGGGAGAAGGGACCACCCTTTTAAACCACCAGATCTCATGAGAACTCACTCACTATCATGAGGACAGCAAGGGGGAACTCTCCTCCATGATCCAAACACGTTCCATGAGGACCCTCTTCCAACACTGAGGATCACAACTCGACATGAGATTTGGGAGAGAACACAGAGCCAAACCATATCAAGTGGCCTAACCCATTTTATCCTTGAATTGTTTGACTTCAATGTGCATTATTTTCTTTAGATTGTCCTATAGGAGCTCAACTTATAAATGGCTATTAGCTATTACTTAGAACCCTGACATTGGTTCTACAAATTTTAGAAAGCCAATCCTAAAACCAGCATTCAAGCTAACAATCTTTAGCAGTCATGAAAATAATCTATTTAAATGACAATCTCCCTGTACTAAACACCAGAAAACTGAGTTCTAGCCCAATTTTGTAATAAAATAGTTCTGTGACATTTGGTAACTTCTTGGTGGTCTCTGAACCTTCACAATTCCATGTATAAAATGAGAAGACTGTTTTTTTTTATTTGTGTGATCTCATGTTTTGAACCAAATTCCTGTCTGGCTATCAAGGGATCAGTGTCTGACCTTAATCTTTGATTGGTTTGTTCCTCTCCCATACAATCCGGCTTCCTTTTTAGGGGATTATTGAAAGCAGCAGGAACAATTAAAACTAACTTACACCTATAACAGAAAAGATTTACCACTTCTAATGTGGAGTACAAAAATGATGATAGGAGTACTAACCTCTTCACAGGTCAACATGAGGTCCGGGATGTAATTTGGTAGACTGTCTTCCCATGACTTGAGGGCCTTACGAATTTAGATTCCAGGTTTTAATATTAAGTATAACCAAGGAATAGAAATCAGAGACTGATGCCCTGCTAGTAGGGTGATTTATGACTCTCCTGTAAACACAGAACTACCATTCCTTGGTTTGAGTTGGTTACAGTTTCTGCAGAAGAATTCACACTCACAACCGCCCCTTTGTGAGGTCAAGAACTCAGTTGTCTGCAGCAATGGCCAGTGTGGTTATGCTCTGTCCTATTAGGAGCTTTCACTTTTTTCTGCCTCATTTCCTATTTTCTTTCCTCCTGGTTCTCCTTAGTAAAATAGTAGTCACATTTGGCCCAACAATCCCATTACTGGGTGTATACCCAACGGATTATAAATCATTCTACTATAAAGACACATACATAAGTATGTTTATTGCAGCACTGTTCACAATAGCAAAGACTTGGAACCAACCCAAATGCCCATCAATGATAGACTGGATAAAGAAAATGTGGCACATATACACCATGGAATACTATGCAGCCATAGAAAGGGATGAGTTCATGTCCTTTGCAGGGACATGGATGAAGCTGGAAACCATCATTCTCAACAAACTAACACAAGAACAGAAAACCACACACAACATGTTCTCATTCATAAGTGAGAGTTGAAAAATGAGAACATATGGACATGGGGGAGAGGGGACATCACACACTGAGGCCTTTCTGGGGTTGGGCTGGCAGAAGGATAGCATTAGAAGAAGTACCTAATGTAGGTGATGGGTTGATGGGTACAGCAAACCACCATGGCACGTGTATACCTATGTAACAAACCTGCACGTTCTGCACATGTACCCCAGAACTTGAAGTGCAACAAAAATATAAATAAATAAATAATAAAATACTAGTCATAAGCCTTTGTTGTGAGGTATAATTTCTGGGGGCCCAATTGTCTATGTTCAGGCTCCTCCAAAACGGAGTCTGACACCAAGACTTAAGTGCAGTTTGCCTTAGAGATGATTATAGAAAGGAATGAGGAAGTGGGGGAATGTGAAATAGACAAGGGAAAAAGTCTAATAAAGGGTATGTAATTAATGAGATATCACTGTGGGCAATCAGAGCTCAACCTTGCCTGGAATCTTACACAAACCTTGTGAAGTGTTCCTCAGAATTGTCCCACTAAGACTTCAATTTCGAGTCATATTGAAGTAAAACAGAAGTTTTAACTTCCTGTCTTGAAGAACTAGAAAACCCAAAGAATATACGAAGCGACTCCTTTTACACATTAAACAACAAGCCAACAAGCAGGAGCATACTAGTATCCCTGGGTAAAGGAAATAAACAAGATGAGATCGATGAACACCCTGGATATTTTGTTGGTGCAATTCTGGACCACTGTGCAGGAGGAGAGATCCAAAGTAGACCATGGTAGTCTTGCTGAGTTGAGGGAGCACAAATTTGAATAGAGGATAACTGGAGTGACTAGAAGTTTAGGAAAAGAGTTGGAGGAAGGAGAGATCTGTGCAGGAAACCTGAGCTCCAGAAATCTGCATAGAGGTCCCACTGGGTCTGTTTGATCAATATTAAGTCACGCATGCATAGGATGAAACTCCATAAATTAAGCAAAGTGTAACCAGAAAATTGTCAGCTGAGCAAATCTCAGACATAACAGGGAGTGGGCAGATATTTGAGGTCTGGCCTATCAGAGAGAAGAGAACTCATGAGCACTCAGGGCAACACTAAAGGCACGGGAAGGCCATGACTTAGTACTACAGCTAAACAAACCCTAGAGTGAAGAACATTTCTAGACCACCCTAACGAAGCTCAACAACAAGCCTCAAACAGATAAAGGTGACGCCCTAGTGACTTAACTACTTGACAGAACAAAGCCCAAGACTCTAAAGAAGGAAAACAAATATTGACACTCAGCAACATAAAATTCACAATTTCCTGCAGAAATCAGCATAAGCCATAATAAGTAAAACAAAATCAAGTCAGTATAAAATCAGGCATGATAAAATGATAAACTAGTGGGCAAGAATTTTAAAATAATTATTACAAATATGCTCAGCGGCTTAAAAGGAGGTATAATCATAATGAAGAGAGAAGTGGAACATTTTATGTATTTATATATTTATTTTATTCTATTTTTATACTCTTTTATTCTAATATAAAATATTTAAAATATATACAGAAACGTAGGAAGAGAGAAAACAAGAAAGAAACTTCTAGAATTATCTAACCAAGAGACTGGGAAAATTGAATATTCATCCATTAACTTCTGCCCATCCTCTAAGGGTTTGGAATCACAGGCCATCCTGCCTGTGAGCTCTGTCTGCCCAGCCTACTTTCCCATCTCCAGTTGGAGAAAGCCCTCGGGAAGAGAGGAATTGTAACAGGCAGCTAAAATTGCAAAGCTGTTGTCCGTTGCACCCATTGAACTCATTGGTGAGTGGAGGAGATATGCAGTGGAGCATCACTGGCGAAGACAGGACAGGTCATTTTCTTTATTATTTGTATGGGTAGCCAGGAAAGACAAACAGTGTGATCTGTTTTTCTGGATTGCCCCCACTGTGCTATTGTGGGTCTAACACGTCCATCATCCCTCAATGTCTCTTCAGTTACTTCTGGAACACCTGAGAAGGTGTCTCAGGAGGACTCACAAAGAAGGACTCAACGATGACAGAATTAGTGTTAGACAGGTCTCCTCCTCTCCTTCTCTAGCTGCCACAGTAACATAGTCAGAGGCGTTCGAACCAAAGTGACTCCGTCTTAAATGAGGGCTAGGAAAAATAAGGCTGGGACCTACTGGGCTGCATTTCCAGAAAGTTAGGGATTCCTAGCCTCTAGATGTTTAGAGTTAAGAGAACAGATTGATCACATTCACTAAACAGATTGGGATTAGGAGTTTCCTGATATCCCATTATCCTGAGAACAGAAGCCTTCCTAATTTTGCTTTAAAGATACCAATATCAATTCTTGCAAAATATAGTATTTAATAAAATTAATTATTTATCCCAAACTCTTGTAGCAGAACACGTTTCCCCATGATCGTGTTTTCTCCTATACATAAACAAGCATTGTACCTAGGGTGAACACGGGCCTCCTCTTTCTTTTGGGAACACCTAACTCTGCCTTGGAGTAGCTGTTCTTACACCACTTTCTTACAAAACTTGCTTTCACTTTGTTCTGTGGACTCATCCTGAATTCTTTCTGCCCCAGATCCAAGAACCCTCTCTTGGGGTCTGGATTGGGACCACTTTCTGGTAACATCTTTCTGGCGACCATGAAGGGACAATACTGAGGAGACCCTCGACCCAAAGGATATAGACTGCAGTACCAATTAGCTGATTCTGGGTATGCATTGGCATTCCAGGGTAAAGGATGGGATTGGGTTAGAGGCCCAACTTAGGGGAGTTAGAGTCTCTCCTGACAGAGAGGATTAAAGGTTCCTCTTAATAAAAGGCAAGGACCCTTGACCAAACCTAGGTTCCTGGCCCAACTTTGGAGGTTAGAGCCCTTCTTAAGATTTGTGGGGTTAGAGGACCCTCTCAGTAAAGTTCCTCTTGACTAAGAATAGGTTTGGCCTCAGGGGATGTTAACTGCTATGGTGTCTGTATTTATCTGCCTTGTCCTCTTTGCTGCATGAATCCATTTTTTGGGCACTGTCTCTGTTTCATTGTCATTTTCAGGAGAGTTCATTTAACTGATCTTAGAGATTTTAACTTTCTCTAAAATTGCTGATGAAGATTTGGTATTTAAGCAATAAGATTACATAGGTGTGGTTATGTTTTGTTGCAATCACTAGGCATGATTGAGAAGTACTAGGATAGAAATCAGGGGACCTTTCTCCTTGCTGTTTTGTTTGATTTGTACACTAAAAACATTTCTTATCTTTTCAAAATTCGGGCAAATCAGCTTTGCTTGTCCAATCCACAGTGCAACTATTGTCCAGAGCCTGCTTGCTCTGGCCATTTCCATCTAACTCCCCTTCATTTCCTTTGCCTTATTTGACATTTCTTTCATTGGATTCTATGTTGTGGTTTATCTAAGAGTCATGGCTCAGTTCATGTATATTATTTGGCTAGTGTGGATAAGAGAATTCAGTTTTCAGCTACATGAATGTAGCTGACCTTAAAAACGTCTCCTTTCCTTTTTAGTGGAACTTGGCCAGTGGCAATACAATCTCACCAGTTTGGAACTTTTCTTTCAACATCGCCTGCCTCCTTTGTGGGAACCACAACATTGATCCCAAAGGACTTATCACTAGGATGTATCCTTCCACACTGAGATCAGTTTAAAATAAATGGGAATAATGGAGAAAATTGGTGAAATTGGTATTTATGTGTAATACTGTTTGGCCTCAGTATTATTTGGAAAAACAAAAGAAATTGTCTCCTATTGGAAGTACAGCCTTTAATATTATAGTGTATAATTAAATATATAGTACTTAATATTATAATATCTTGTATACTATAATAATATAATATAAGTATAATATTCGATTACACTTCCACTTGGTTTGTTTTGTAAGTGGGATGAAACATGGGATGAAATACCACGTGTTAAGCATTTTTGCTGCTCAGTCAAGATAAAACCCTGCAACAGGCATGTGCATGTTTGATGAAAGGAAAGGAAGAAAAAGAACTAGATACACTAGACAATCCCTTGATCCAAGCCCCCACAGTCCAGCAGACACTTTTGGGTGGAGCAGAACCTCCTTCTCTCAGCTAGGAAGGTTCAGGTATGTCAGCCCATTCTCCCTTCTGTCCACCTGAAAGTTCTGCTGAGACCCCTTTGTCCCTTCCTCCTTACCCATCTAGTCCCACTCTATTCCCAGCACTCCCTGAGGAACCTAGCCCTGCGGGTACTACTTGTAGTGGAGCCTCTTATCAACCTCCAAAGGGAAATGTTTGTCCACTAAGAGAGGTGGCAAATGGGGAAGAAGGCACTGTAAGAGTACA
Organism: Mandrillus leucophaeus; assembly: GCF_000951045.1. Taxonomy (NCBI): domain Eukaryota; kingdom Metazoa; phylum Chordata; class Mammalia; order Primates; family Cercopithecidae; genus Mandrillus; species Mandrillus leucophaeus. Next base: position 50,057 of record NW_012109452.1, on the reverse strand, counting down.
TGTCCCCTTTTCTATGTCTGATTTGGCTCTACATAAAGAAAAGTTTCCTCATTTCTCTGAAGATCCAGGAAAATTCATAGATGAGTTTGAGAAATTAACTCTGACCTATAGTTTGACTTGGCAGAATCTGCATGTTGGTTGTCTCTGTGTTGTACAGTGGGAGAGAAACATTGCATTTTGGGGACAGCTGGGACCCACACAGATGAGATATTGGCTCATAGCCCTAACCATAAAATATATCAGGCAGGAGATACAGATGTTCCAGATCAAGATCTGAAATGCAACTATCATCAAAGGGGCAGTGAGGACTTGGGGAGGGCACTCATATGGTTCTTTGTTCGTTAGAAGGGGTGAAGAAGTGAATGAAAAGCCTATTAACTATGAAAAGATTAAGGAAGTTTCTACGGGTAAAGATAAGAATCGGTTTTGCTTCACGGATGTTTAGTTGAGGCAATTAGGAAATGTACTAACACAAATTCTGACTCAAAAAAAAGGACAAACCCCTTTGGGAGTACATTTTATAATCCAATCTGATCTTCATATCCGTATGAAACTACAAAAAGCAGCTATGGGTCCCCAGACTCCTGTGAATCACCTTTTGTTGTTGTTGCTGTTGTCATTTCTGTGGTTGTAATAACCTTTTATTTTATAGAAAAATGTAATTATACAATGGTTATCAGGGAAGTTAATTCAGTAATAAGTATGTAGGCTAGGGAATAGTTTTCAAATATTCAGCCAATACCAACAAGATCCCGTATGATTTACAGAACTGATCAAGCAAACACAAGAAAACCCTGGTTCAATTTTATGAACTATCAAAAGGACAAAATGCTCTTCTATCTCAAATAAACCAGGTTTGAATTACAGCTTTTCAATATAAAAAAGACACACACACACACTCACACACACACAAGAAAGACAAAATGTCTCTTCTCATTCTGAAACATTTCCTTTTTAGTCCTTATATACTTCGAATAATCTTGCATGGTAAATTTTTGCTGCAACAGACAATGTTCCAAATCAATCTCTCCTGGTTTGGTGTTCTAAGAAGCCAATAGCCACAGCAGTAAGAGTATTAATACTACTTCCAGAATCTCTAAAATCTCAATGCTACTGCCAGGCAATTAAATATTGAGAATGCAAGATAACGAATTGTCTCAAGTTTGTTAGACTCCACCAGTGTTTTTAAGGAAGCAATTTCTGTATCAGTTTTATTACTGGTCACTGAAATAATATTTTTGGTTTGGGTATCCGTTTTTGTAAATTCTGTAGTTGCTTCCTTAAGTTGCTTTTCTTGATCTGTAAACATATCTGTTACTCTGCTCCTTTCTAGGTTGATATCCAGTTTATTTTCGGCTCTGATTCAACTGGTTTCATGTATTAGTTGTTGCTTAACTTGGTCTAATTCAGTTTTCATTTTCTCATTCTCTGCTCTCAGATTTGTGAATTCACTTTTCTCTAGGATCCCCATTTCTTTCCTGATAGAGCCCAAATGAGCCATTGCCTCTTGTACTGTTATTTCCTGTGGAGCTTGAGTGACCATCTTTTTATTGGTAGTATCCAGGCTGACATTTGATAAAGTAGTTAGTGCTGATACTGTAGTTTCTGCTTGTGTTTTGTCAAATCCATGAGTTTCCAAGTCCTGAACCAATGCATGGGTATCAAAAGATAATTTCCTTTCTTCTAAAAGAGTTATAGCCACTGGCGGCCTATCATATCCCTCCTTGCTTGTGGTGCTGAAGGAGTCTCTCCCCAGGCTTTTGAATATGGCATTTTTAGTTTTTAATAACAGGGGCAGAAGATAGGAAGCAGAAAGAGCAAAAAGGACCTCCCAAAAGGTGCAGCTCTTGGCTGCAGCCTTAAGCTCACCTCCCACATGGGATTGCCCTCCTGGTTCTTAGCCTAAACAAGGGAAGCGAAAAGGTGGAAAACATAAAACTGGGCATCCAAGTCACCATGCCTTGGGCATAAATCAGTGTGTATATTGTAAAAAAAAAAAAAAAAAAAAAAAAACTGGATATTGGAAGAGGAAATGCCCAGTACTCCAAAGGGAGCCATTGGCACCTGAACCAATGATGGCTGAAATAGCCAGGCAAGCCCACCAGACCTTCTGCCACATCTCCCATTGGACAATGGAACATATCTCCAGAGGAGCCATAGGTAACCTTTGAGGTGGCAGGTAAGAATATTAACTTTTGGGTTGGGTGAGGTGGCTCATGCCTGTAATTCCAGCCCGCTGGGAGGCCGAGGTGGGTGGATCACCTGAGGTCAGGAGTTCAAGACCACCCTGGCCAACATGGTGAAACTACTAAAAACACAAAAATTAGCCAGGTATGGTGGCAGGTGACTGTAATTCCAGCTATTCAGGAGGCTGAGGCAGGAGAATCACTTGAACGTGGGAAGCGGAGGTTTCAGTGAGCCGAGATTGCACCACTGCACTCCAGCCTGGGGGACAGAGTGAGACAAAAAAAAAAAAAAAAAAAGAAAAAGAAAAAGAATATTAACTTCCATTTGGACATGGACTTGCTTACTTGGTTTTGACCCATTACAATGGGCTTCCGTCACCCCAAAACTGTATGGTCACGGGGTAGATAAACAACTTCATACATGCCATTTTACCCACCTTTTAAGCTGCTCTTCAGAGACTTTAGTTTCCTCACATACCTTCCTTTTCATGTCTGAATGCCCCACTCCCTTGTTGGGAAGGAGTTTGATGGCTCAGCTGCAAACAGTGGTATGTCTTGGAAATCACAAGGCAGATGAGGGTTTGCTCCTTTTGCTTTCCTGTGATAAGGGAGGAAAGACAATGGAAAACTTATCTACTTCCCAAGTCAATCCTAAAGTATGGGACACTGTGATCACAGGCAAAGTGTTAAATGCTCCCCCCATCTGTATCCAACTTAAATTTGGTGTCCTGTACCCCTGGAAGAGACAATACCTCTTAAAGCCAGAGGTACAAAGAGGAATCCAACCATTAATAGCTAATAGAACTTTGGGAAGCCAAGGCAGGCGGATCATGAGGTCAAGAGATCAAGACCATCCTGGCCAACATGGTGAAACACTGTCTCTACTAAAAATACAAAAAAATTAGCTGGGCGTGGTGGCGTGTGCCAGTAGTCCCTGCTACTCTGGAGGCTGAGGCAAGAGAATTGCTTGAATCCGGGAAGCGGAGGTTGCAGTGAGCCGAGATCGTGCCAGTGCACTCCAGTCTAGGCAACAGAGCAAGACTCTATCTCAGAAAAAAAGAAAAAAAAAAAAGAAAAAAAGACTCATAGCATATTCAAATTTATACAAGTACATGCCTGTATAAACATTTATAATATAATTCAATTGCAGTGTGAATGTATGTACATACATACTAATATGACTAATCTTCTTTCTTTCCTTTTCTTGTGTTTCATAAAAGAGCAATTTCATATAAATACCCATTGTTAGGTATTTATATAGTAAATTGGAGGGACAAGGGAAGTTGAAGTACTGATCAGGGTTGGGATGAGACAGCCTCATTTGTCATTTAGATAGGGAAATGTTAAGTTAAAATACGTAAGAATATGTATGTAAATGAAATTGCTCTTTTAATTTTAGAGTGACAAGGGGACTTGTTTAGCCTAGATCACTTGATTTTGAATACCTTGTATGTGCTAGGTACTGTCCTAGGAACTGAGATGAAGTTGATAAGCATTGTCCCTTCTCTCATGAAGCTTACATGAAGCTAGAATAGAGAGACCCTAAACAGATGACAATAAACACATAGACTCAATAAACTCTACAGTAACTTTGGTGAGAAAACTTTATGAAGTTAAAGTACAGAGTGCTATGAGAGGGTATAAAAGGGCACTCCTCAAAGGTAAGAGTAAGGGTTGGAGAAGTTTCCTCAAGGAAGTAAAAGGCAAGCTATTCCAGAAGGAAGGATGGTAGTCACCCTGCTAAAAGTGAGGGGAGGTATTATAGATTGAGAGGATTGTGCATGCCAAACCCCTTGTTGGACTACTGCTAGACAAGGAGAAAAGAGGGTAAACAAGTTATAATTTTATTAAAACCAAGCACGGTGACTCATGTCTGTGATCCCAGCACTTTGGAGGCTGAGGTGGGCCGATGACCTGAGGTCAGGATTTCAAGATCACCCAGGCCAACATGGTGAAATCTTGTCTACAAAAATTAGCCAGGCATGCTGGTAGGTGCCTGTACTCCCACATACTCAGGAGGCTGAGGTGGGAGAGTCACCTGAACCTGGGAGGTAGAAGTTGCAGTGAGCTGAGGTCATGCCATTGACTTCCAGCCTGGGCAGCAGAGCAAGACTCAGTCTCAAAAAACAAACAAACAAACAAACAAAAAAACACCTATTGTGAGCCAGGTTATTGAATTTAGAACAGTATCTGACAGCCTGAAGATCAAGATAACTTGTTAATTCATTAAGTCCTGCATTAATGCTACATTGGGGATGCAGTGGTAGGTATAATATGGTTAATGCTCTGGGAGAGCTAGAGTGAATGAAGAAACCTATAAATAAGTAAGAGCAATGCAGTATTTTTGTTGTAATTCAGATAATGAGATGTTTTGGGAACATCAAGTTGGAAGCCATGAGCTCTGCCAAGGAAAACACAAAGGAGGTATTACTTGAACTGAGTTCTTAAGGATGAGTAAGCCTCCTCTTATATGCAGGTAGTGGCCCTAGCAAATGCAAAGTCATGGGCCTAGGAAAGAACATGCCCAGTTAGGGAACCAAACACCTGACTATAGTGAATTTGAGGGACAAGGGAAGTTGAAGTGCTGATCAAGAGTGGGATGAGACAGAAAGAACATCATCTGTCATACTTAGAAACCTCTATTTTATTTCTAGGAAACAATTTAGATAGGGAAGGATTTAGAGAAGGAAATCTTTGTTTTCCAAAAACCCCAGAGGCCATTGGGGCTGTGAAGGAATAACTGGAAGGGAACTGAGCTTGGAGAAAGGTTGAACCAAAGCAATGGTGTTGGGGAACGACGGCCTTCTCTGCCAGGCACAGAGGAGCAGAGTTAGTGTTTGAAATTATATAGAACTAAAGATAAGTAAAGTGTATTGTAACAGTATAGGAAGGAGAAACAAAATAAGTGAAGTTTACAAATGTTTTAATGCTTATTCAAAGGACAAAATAAAGACTATGAACCAATGAGACACATAATAAAAAAGTACAATTTTAATATAGTGAATGTAATACATATGTAATTCATCATAACAAAATGGTCAAAACCTTTAAAAGATACACAACAGGCATCTAAAAATCTTAGCAATGCTAAATATATAATAAGTATATATTATATATAAGTATATAATATATAAATACAAATGCTTTTTACCAAGAAATGTTTTATTTTTCTTGCAGTAGCTTTGTTAATTGCACAAAATTATCATGTTTTGTTTTTGCCATTTAAGTGTTATCACACAATGCTATTCCGAAAGACAAATGTTCATTAAAAACAAAGCAAAAATAGAAATTCACAACCATTAATTACCTAGATTTGTCATTTAAAGGTTTAAAGAAAAAAAGGGAGGAACTTTCCTTCAAGCTTTTTCACAAGGGTCACATTTTCTCCTTAAAAGGGAAAGATTTCCAAACAAAGGTGAAATAGCTTAAACAGAAATATTTATAAAAAGAAACTTTACAGCATTGTCAAGGATATTAAGACTACATTGACTAACTGGTTTCATTACTGCATCTTCCCCTACCCCCATCCCCAGTATGTCCCACCAGGACTAGAGCAGGCTTTGCATTCAGAGAGAAATGCTTCAAAATCCCAGTGAAATGAACTGTCCTAAAAACCCAACCGGCATCTTCCCTGCCCTCCCTGTTGGTCTTCTGCAATCCTCTAACCCGGGTTCTTCTCTGTGAAAGGGGCCAAAGCTGTGAGTGGGTATGGACTGTGCCCCAGTGTGGCTACCTTATATATAATTTTGTATTCCACCATAAATGCTGGCCTTCTGCAAATTATGATTTTGGAAAATCTAGCCCATGCAGAGGGATAAAAAATGGACATCCCTTGGACGACTTCTCCTTGCTTTTTTTCCCAACATTCCAAGCCCTCTCTGGTCCCCTGTACAAGGAGAAATGCTAGGATCTCGAGGATGTCGCTATGTATTTTAAAAACTAAATGGTAAATTTATATTCAAATGTTTGAATAAGTTTCCAAAACTATCAGCGTACAAGTCATTGTTAAGTTTGCCTTTACTTTAAAAACTGAAAGAATACATTTCAATGTAAAGTAGCAGTCAGGAATGTGCCTGTTTTCTAGCTTCTTCATCTATCTAAAATATATATTTAGTTAACAGAATTATAGTACTCCTAATAAAATTGTTAATAAATAGTATGTAAAATCAAAGTTTAAAAGTAAATGATGGCAGTTTGCTATACTAAGAAGATAAAGAATGTCTAAAATTATAGGAAGATATTAGCCCCCATAGAACTGAAACTTTTAGAAATTCTGAATAAGGAAATATATTCTACATAGATAAGGTGTGATACACTCAGCTTTCTAAAGCAAAATAATTAAATAGTATCCCACGATCAAGAGTAAGGAAATTCTCGGACAAGAAACATTAAAATATTTCCTATTTCTTAAAAAGGTGAAGATAACAGTGTATCTCCATTGACAGAATTCTTATGAAACATTTCCATATTAAATCCACAGCCTTCTCAGTTAATACCTTAAGGAATATTTCTTGGAGATATAATAGTACCTTTCAATTCAAGACACTTCGATTCAAGACACCTTCAATTTCAAGACACAATTCAAGACACAACCAGTGATTCTTGGCTCACATTATAGTCAGTTGCCAAAAACTTCAATAGCATAGCAGATAAAATAACAGCAAATAGCAGAGGTACTATGCTAAACACTTCATTAGCTGAGCTGAAAGCTTAAGGGGCAAACATAGGTTTTCCTCACACTCTTCAAAGTGAGGAATCCA
>NW_012109452.1:39932-42023 GCF_000951045.1 Mandrillus leucophaeus | reverse complement strand
GCGAGCAGCGCGCACAAGGAGCCCGAAGGACCCGGGACAGGGGCCGCGCAGCTGGACAGGAGGCTCATAGTGGTCAAGAGAGCGCTGAGAGCAGTCGCGGGTTCCTGAACTGAGTGGAGGAGCAGAGATTGGAGGATCCGGAGCACTGAGGCTTCCTAGTGCCTTTTGCACTCCTTTTATCTACATTCATCTCTACCCACTGACAGGAAACTCAAGCTTTGGGATGCTGGGGAAATTCCCTGAATTCAGGGGGCAGTGTGGAAAGAAGAGGTTGGGGGAGGGGGACTGACAGTGGGGAGGGTGTCCTGGAGAAGCTGCCGGCACCTTTACCTAGAGGGACATTCTCCACCTGCTCCTCGGTGGAGGGAGCTGTGACTCCAGCCAGAAGGCAGCACTGATACAGCGGGGCCTCAAGTCCTGGGCCTGAGGGGGCTAGGGATGCCGGAGTTTCTGAGGCAGGCAGCACTCTGGGAGATGCTGCTTCTGTCCTTCTAGAGAGAAAAGGTGGAACCAAAGTAGCAGGAGCCTTGATTTGAGAAAAATTTCTCAAAGTCAATCCTTTCTAATTATTATTACTAGTAATCCAAGAAATGTTATGCATGTTTGAATTGCTCTAAACTGAAAGTCCTTCTGTCTTCCCTGCAAGAAGGTCATTCTAGCTTTCTTGAATGACTTTATGATTCTCTGGACTTCAGCCAACTTTGGAAGCCAAGATAACATAACAAGAGACCCTTGTCTCTTGCCACTTGAAGTCAGTGGCCTGAAAGGACCACCACTGAATTTTGTTGACTCCCCCACAGATCACCTTCTTTGGTGAGTAAGTCTGCTTACTGAGAATTCTGTACTTGTAGTATAGCAAGTATGTGTGTGTCCAGGTGGTTAAACAAAAATCTTCCAAAATCACCCAGCAAATTGCCATGGAACATACCTTGCTGTTGGCAGTTGCTATGCTATTGAATTGGAAGAGGTTTTGGTCTTCTTGGGGGTGAGGTGTAGCATGGTGAGCACAGGCTAAAGCTTGCCAGGGATCCCAGGCTTGCCCCAGCTCTGGACCCACCCCCAGGTGTGTATTTGACACCATTTGGAGATGCTGTAGGAGGCTGATGAGTTTGAGGGGCTCTTGTGAAAGCTTCTTGTATGGGTTTGCATCAATTTGGCAGCACAACAGCACCCAGTCTGTTTTCCCTCAAACAACTTCATGGGGGGAGGGTAATGCTCCCCACAGGCTTCTGGATCTCTCGAGTTTCATGATTACTGGTGATCAAGGCTGTTCCCACAGGCCTACTCTAGTCCCCAGTGAGCCCTGCACTGCTGCTTGAAATTGAAGGGTGAAGTAATTTCCAGCTTCCTCTCCCTCTCTCCTTCTGCTATCTGTGGAGCAGTTAAAGCACTGAAGGATTAAGGGTCTTCCACTGTCTCACTCCATGCAGGAATGGCTATTGTATTGGAATGACACATTGGCTTTCTTTCACGGAAATTGAACTAGATCCTCTTCTGGCTGGTTCTCAAAACCCTTGCCCTCATGGCAGAGCAAAGGTAATCAGTAAACATGATTGCAATGAGAAACCAGTCATGAAACACAACTCTTTCCCTTGTCTCCTATGATTCCGGTAATTTTATTAACTCCTCCATCCATCACCTCCACTGGTGAGCAAGAAAGAGGTGTCATAGACCTTTACAACTTTTATTCTGGAAGAAAACTTCAGAAATTCACTGGCTGAGTAAGGTTGGGTGGTATGGACCTTACTCTGTGGGAAACTACATGAGAAGTCCTCACAGCTTCCTGACATCATCAGCATCATACCTGACTTGGCAAATGGAATTCTTCATTTTTCTGGGGAGTGGTGATCGGTAGAAAACAGCCTGCAGATTTAGTCTATTGACATTTTAGAGATTAGAGTGTATCTAAAGACAAAAGTGAAGCCTTGGTGAAGTGATAAGACTTCAAAAAATCTTGGGCAATTAAATTCAACTTAACCACAGGGAATAAACCATAATATAAGACTTTGCTTAAAAAAAAAAACAGTTTGATTACATAGGTTATTGACTTTTAAACTGTGTGTGTGTGTGTGTGTGTGTGTGTGTGTGTGT
>NW_012109452.1:36220-37397 GCF_000951045.1 Mandrillus leucophaeus | reverse complement strand
TAGCAGAGGTACTATGCTAAACACTTCATTAGCTGAGCTGAAAGCTTAAGGGGCAAACATAGGTTTTCCTCACACTCTTCAAAGTGAGGAATCCAGGAAGAAAGCTAACTACTGGAAAAACAAATAAACAAGCAAACAAACAAATCAAAATCCTTCCTTCTTGTCTTCCCTGGGTCTGGAGACCTCCAGAAAACTGCTCTGCTGAAGATTGGGATACGTTTCCATGCGTACTCATTTCTCTTCATCAGTTGTCCTTGTTTTCACTGTTGAGAAAAAGGTTATATTAGTTTAACCATTTTTCGCACTCCTTTCTACTCCACCCTGGTGTCAATACTCAGCGTTTATAATGCTTGGTAAAAAAGGAGTATACAAAAATCAATACAAGCAATGGGGAAACACAAAGCATAACTAGCGACAAGCTGTGTGTATTTACTCAAGTAATTACATGTAAGATTGGTAATAAAGTTTTTCCCAAGACAATCCAGAAAAATGTTCCCAATTTAACAACCTTTTAATACTAAGCGTGAAAAGTGTTACTTAAATAGTACAGAGAGTAAAGACCTTGTGAAGTCTACGGTCTCCCTAGATGAGATTTAAAAACCACAAAGATCTAAGTGACAAGTACCCGTCCAAAATTTTCTGGATGACTTTCTTTAGAAAAGGGGCTTGTGGATCGAGACAAACTTCCGTCCCGTTCTTCAGGGAGGCTCTGAAGGAAAGAAAAGGAAGATACACTCATGAGATAGCAAGGTTGAAGACCCAGGCTGCGGGACTTCCCTCTTGCCAAGGTCACAGTGGACAGAGCAGCACAGAACTTACACCACTTCCACCTGGGAGCACTGCGGGCCTATGGCGAACACCTGCAGATTACTGATCCTTTCGGGTTGAACTCCCTGCGTGGTCTGTAAACAACTGCAACGCAGCTCTCTCAACGCAGCAGCGACAGGACCAACTGGGGAAGAAAGAGAGACACCTTTATAGGGCAGGTTGCTTGGTGAGTTCCCTGGAAGGCAGCTGCCCCGCAGAGGCTGGGATGCACCGCTGTGCCCCAGCGCGCCCCGCGTGCCAGGCGCTCTCACCTGGGCTGAGGGGCCCTGGGGGCGTCAGCAGCAGCAGCAGTGCGAGCAGCGCGCACAAGGAGCCCGAAGGACCCGGGACAGGGGCCGCGCAGCTGGAC
>NW_012109452.1:0-34135 GCF_000951045.1 Mandrillus leucophaeus | reverse complement strand
TGTGTGTGTGTGTGTGTGTGTGTGTGTGTGTGTGTTTGGGTTAGTTCTAATTAAACTATTTTAAACATAAGTGAACATATGAATTTGCTTTTGGCATCAAATGGTGAAATCTGAGATGGATCATGAGACAAGATTGCCAGTTCCTCCTGACGGTCTTATAAATGTATATATCTCACCTGGTTGCACTCTGAATCAATTCACTGTAGCTTGTTTATGGAACAAAAGAAGAAAAACAATACTTCTTTAGCTGACCAGCAGGTGATAGAAAGTCCCCACTAGAAGTGGGCTGTTGGGTTGCCCAACCTAATCAGGAAGCAATATGTCACTTAAACTGGCTTCCCACGGAAATCACTCTGGCCCACTGCCCATGTCTGGCTCCTATATAAGCATCTTGGATGTTGGCTTTGTACTAACGTGAATGGTCCAAAGGTCCTCTGAGGTTGAGTATGACAGCACCAAGAACCACTGAAGACACAGCACTTTAACAGTAGTTGCTTCTTTATCACCAGTTTAAACAAAAGCCATTTTTCTTACCTGCACTGTATCCATGTGGTAGAAAAGAACTCTGTTATTTTTGTTCCCAACTAAAATAGAACAATTCATCCAATGATATCAGCATCCTGATAGCCTGAAGGCTTAACTATCTGTCTAAAGCAATCTTATTTTGGTCATTATACCACAGTATAACGTAATATAAACTAATACAGTATAAATGATTTTTGCCTTCTGAAACACTTTCATGTTCATTATTGCTTGAGCCTCACATTGATTCTTAGAGAAGAGAAATTTTCTTCCCATTTTGCAGCTAGGCAAAGTAAGTAGAGCATGAGTTAAGTAGTAGAAAATCCAGCACTGGCAGTCAAGCACCAGAGAATCTGCCCCAGTAATTTTTAATGGTTTCCAGATTACAAACCACTTTCTTCACAGTTGCTGGCAAATAACCCCCAGCAGCTTGCCACAGTCTGGCTAACCATTTTATTGTTTCCCAACAACCATATTTTAAGCTGTTGAGATCCTCAATCCTTCCACTCCTGTCTTTGAGATTGCAGTAATATCAAGGGTCCTAGAGGCTTCCAAGTTATCCCACCTGAAACCGTCCTCTGCTTTCTAAATCCCTCACTGTCTTCCAGGTAGATTCAAAGTCCTTTCTTCTTTGAAAAGGCTTATTGTGGCAAAGTTATTTGTAGGGTATAGATTCCACCTTTGCTCTTTGAACATCTAGTGTACTTGTAATAACTACCTCATGAGGCGGAGTTTAATTGTTCCTTAATTTTGCCTTTGTCTTCCTCAAGTCAACTATAAACTCCTTAAATCAGTGGTGATGCCATGCATTTCTCACATAACCTCCCATAATTTCTTAGTATAGCAGTTAGCAGTCTGTGAATCCAGCCATTAATAGCTAAGTTTTTGCAATTTGGGTTGTTAAACCTCTGTGATTCTCCTTGTGATACACCAATCTTGCCAGTTAAAAAACCAAACGGATACTATAGATTTGGTCAAGAACTTCGAGCTTTCAATGAGGTTGTCATTCCCATACATCCTATAGTGCCAATCCCTATATGCTGTTAGCCTGGGTCCCATCCCTAGAGATGCCAATTAGTTTACAGTCTTAGATCTTAAAGATGTCTTTGTTTGTTTGTTTGTTTTGCATTGCAGTACTCCGTGATTCACAATTCATCTTCGCTTTTGAATGGACTGATCCTGACAGTCATTTGATTTATCAATAAACTTGGACAGTTCTTCCCCAGGTATTTAGGGGCAGCCCTTATCTGTTTGGAAATGCATTATCTAGAGAATTAAGGATGTTACACTTAAAAAAGGGCATCATTATCCAATATGTGCATGATGTGTTGGTTGCTAGCCCAACCGAAGGAAGCTTGGACGAAAATACCTTTAAGTTGCTTAATTTTCTGTGAGCTAATGGGGATAGGGTCTTACAACATACGGCCCAGATTTCAACTCAAGAGGCTAAATACTTAGGATATTTCCTAACCCCTGCACCCAGGCAATAGTTCCAGAACAAAAAGAAGCTATCTTGGGCATTCCACAACCCCAAACTAGAAAGCAGCTGCGGGCTTTTCTAGGGGTGTCAGGATTGGAGTGTATGGTCAAGCTTTTATATGATGCCCTGAAAGGAGTGAATGTAGATTCTTTAGAATGGAATAACAATTGTAAACAAGTTTTTAATGCTTTCAAGGAAAAATTGGGATCAGCTCCAGTCCTAGGGATCCCTAATCTTGATAAGCCATTTTTCCTTTAAGTGGCTAAGAAACAAGGAACCACCCTGGGTGTCCTTATCCAGAACTGGGAGATATCTGAGAACCAGTGATATATATTTTTTAAAACAATTAGACCATGTCATTTCAGGATGACCTGAATGCCTCAGGGCAGTTGCAGCAACTGCTCTTTTAGGAGACGAAGTCAATAAAATGGCTTTAGGACAACATCTGGAGGTTTTAACCCCACACCAAGTACAAGGAGTCCTAGAAGCTAAAGGACAACAGTAGATGAAAGGAAATACTTATTTAAATATCAGGCTTTGTTGCTAAACATTCCTCACGTAACCCTTAAGATACGCCAGACTTTAAATCCAGCTACCTATCTGCCTGAACCCACCGGCACCCTATATCATTCTTGTATACAAGTAATGGAGCAAGTTTATTCTTGCTGGCCAGATTTAAAGGATGAGCCCCTAGATAATCCTGAAGTAGAATGTTCTATAGATGGAAGTAGCTTTGTGCTAGAGGGACACAGAAAAGCTGGGTATGCCGTTGTCAATCAACACAAAGTAATTAAGTCTCAGGCCTCACCAACTTCTACCTCAGCTCAAAAGGCAGAATTAATAGCTCTTGCTAATAGCCCTGCAATTATTAATAGCTCATATTAATAGCCCTGCATTTGGGAAATGACTTAATAATTAATATTTGTACTGTTTCTATGTATGCCGTTCTGGTGCTTCATGCTCGTGGAAGGAATGGAGACTCCTAACTGCTAGGGGTTCCCCTAAGAAACATCACTTAAACATTTTAAATCTATTAGATGCTGTTTTGCTGACCAAGGAAGTAGCTATAATCCACTGCAGAGGGCATCAAAAAGGAGACTCTAGTGTGGCTAAAGGAAACTCCTTTGCAGATGCAGGAGCTAAGGCAGCTGCATTAAAGCAGCCAGTTGGACTTGTAGGCATGTTAGTGCCCTCTGTCCTGGTAATGACAGAACCAAGCTATACTAAAGAGGAATAAGAATGGGCTAAGGTCAGGGTTTAATTCAAGATCCTTCTGGATGACTTATCAATGACAACAAATTATTGATGCCAGGTGTTAATCAGTGGAAAATAGTTAAGCATTTGCATGACTCTATTCATTTGGGACGAGATTCCTTGTTTCAATTAAGGTCTGTCTTTCTCTCTTTTTTTTTTTTTTTTTTTGGACAGAGTTTCACTCTTGTTGCCCAGGCTGTAGTGTAATGGCACAATCTTGGCTCACCACAACCTCCACCTCCCAGGTTCAAGTTATTCTCCTCCCTCAGCCTCCCAAGTAGCTGGGATTACAGGCATGCGCCACCACATCTGGCTAATTTTGTGTTTTTAGTAGAGACAGGGTTTCTCTGTGTTGGTCAGGCTGGTCTCAAACTCCTGACCTCAGGTGATCCATGTGCCTCACTCTCCCAAAGTGCTAGGATTACAGGCATGAACCACCGTGCCCAGCCAATGTCTCATCTTTTTATAGGAAAAGGCTTACTTACTTAGAACAGTAAAGCAGGTAACTCAGTCCCGTGAACTCTGTGCCCAGAATAATCCAAATAACCAGTCTTTTCCTTCTCCTTTAGTAAGGCCTGTTCAGCATAGTGGAATATATGCCAGTGAAGATTGACCAGTAGATTATGCTCAGATGTCCCTATGCAAAGGGTTTAAATATTTATTAGTATTCATCAGTCCTTTACTGGTTGGACTGAGACTTTTCTTACCTGGTCTGAAAATACAAGATTTCTAACCTCCTTTGAAAGGCAATAATTCCTAGATTTAGGCTGCCTAAGAGCTTGTAAAACAATAATGGCTTATCTTTCACAGTGACAATTACCCAAAACATATCTTCGGCCTAGGAAGTAAGTACCTCCTTCATTTAGTATGGATGCCACAGTGTTCAGGAAAAGTAGAAAGAGCTAATCAAACTCTAAAAAGTACTATGCCAGGAAACATCAGAAACCTGACTATCTATATTGCCTGTAGCCTTGTTATGGGTTCAAGCTGTTCTCAAGAGAAATCTATAGTGCGACACTTTTGAAATGACGTATGGAAAGCCTTTCTTAACTACAGACTTCCTGCTAGACATAGATACTTTCAACTACAAAATTTTGTAATCAACTTAAGACAAATGCAAAAGGCGCTCCTTGAATATAGAAATCAAAGACTCCCTTCCCCTACTAGGGAAAGATAATATTGTTACAACCCAGCCAGGAGACTGGGTCCTATTAAAAACTTGGAAGGAAGGATCCCCAGCAGATCAACTTTCCTCCAAAATGAAAGGGATCCTATCAAGTTCTCCTTAGTACCCCAACTGCAGTTAAACTTCTAGGAATGAACAGCTGGGTTCACTTATCTCGAATGAAACCTGTCTCTTATAAGGTCCCACAGAACAAAAAAGACTGATCCCACTTATTCCTGTGGACCAACACATGACCTCCAGCTCCTGTTCAGAAACAAAAGGGATGGGTAGCATAAAGATATGGATTGGCATTCTAGTTTTGGGTATAAGCTGGAATCACACAAAGAGTAACTTCTTTGCTAAGTGGCCAGACTGTAGCCTCTCTACATAATCCAACAAACATTTGGGTATGTAGAGAATTGTCATTTTCCTTCACTTCCAGGTTGCCCTGGCATATTCAACCAGCAAACGTAAGTTTATGGGGATTTTATTATTACTGGGAAACTGAGCATTACACATATCATCCCTCTTTTCTCATGTACCATAGCCACACAGGCCTTAGCCCCTTCCTCTCTTATGGAGAGACAAGAAGGCACCTTTTTCATCTAATTAAGAAACAGTGAAACGGCACCTTGACTTCAGGTTATACTGTACCCAATAGACTTGGGTGGATGACAGTTGTTCAAGCACAGGTATTAGGCAAAACACCTCTATGTTTTGAAAGGTGCAATAATAGTCACCACCTGACTGAAACCCATGATATGGGATGGTTGCCACCTCAACAATGTAATCAGACCCTTCTTTCAACAGACCAAATGTGGGTAGGATGGCAACACAGTTTGCAAAAAATGGATGCCCACCCTTCCCCTTGGGGATGGTTACATGCTTATGGAACTCACGACTGGTTGTATTTACTTTATAATTGGGCTTGAAGGTGTACATGGAGTTGTCCTTATCTCCTGGGACTTATCCTCACCAAATTGGACTCTCTCCCGTCTAACTGGGAAACTGTAAATGCTCACTATACGGCAACAAAAACAGGCTTCTTGGTGGTTCTACCTGCTGGCTAGGTTTTCCCCACAGGCAGCCATAATCAATACCAAGTTACAAGTTAAAGCCTTAGCCAAGCACATGGCTGCAGCTTTCAATAATACACGCCATGTCCTTACCCTCCTAACTGAGGAAACTTCTCAGATTAGGCAGGTGGCCTTACAAAACCATGCAACTTTGAACATTTTAACAGCAGTCCTGGGGGAACTTGTGCTTTGATCAAAACCGAATTTTGGACTGGGTGTGGTGGCTCATGCCTGTAATCCCAGTACTTTGGGAGGCCATGGTAGGCAGATCACCTGAGGCCGGGAGTTTGAGGCCAGCCTGACCAACATGGAGAAACCCCATCTCTACTAAAAATACAAAATTAGCCAGGCACGATGGCACATGCCTGTAATCCCAGCTACTCGGGAAGCTGAGGCAGGAAACTTGCTTGAACCCAGAAGGCAGAGTTTGTGGTGAGTCAAGATCACGCCATTGCATTCCAGCCTGGGCAAGAAGAGTGAAACTCCGTCTCAAGCAAACAAATAAAAAACGAATGGTGTGTGTGTGTATCAGACTATTCACATAATATTACTAGGGCTATGAAAACTCTAGACACTCATATCTCTGCCACTGATGCACTGTCAGTTGACCCTATATCAGCTTGGTTCCAACCACTACCCAGTTCTTGGAAGCCTTCCTGTTTAGTTTACTTAGGATGATTTTACTTATTTTGCTTTACTGTTGTGGAATATTTTGCAATTGTACTCTTTGTGTGGGAAAGCAAGACTAGCTTACTCAATGCTTTCTTAAGTTGGACACATTGATTTTCCGGATTTCTCCTTTTGCTGGGACTCATTTATGAACCTTCACCATACCGATGCTTTCTGACTGAGTTCCTCTCTAACTTGAATACAAGAGATTCTAACAGTTAGGCAGGAATATCATCGTCCCTGTTCAGCCTAAGGAAGTTACAAAAGACTAATCTTTGTCTATCTGCCACCCTTAGGATTAAGGGTCTTCTTGTAAAGGAAGTGGGGAAATATGTCAGAGGCATTCAAACTAGAGTGACTCCATCTTAAGTGAGGGCTAAGAAAACGTAAGACTGGGACTTGCTGGGCTGCATTCCCAGAAAGTTAGGTATTCCTAGCCTCTAGAAGTTTACAGTTAAGGGAACAGATTGATAACATGTACTAAACAGACCCAGGCTTAGGAGCTTCCTGGTATCCCAATATCTAGAGAACAGAAGCATTCCTAATTTTGCTTTAAAGATACTAATATCAATTCTTGCAAAACGTAGTAATTAAAAAAATTAAACCTTCGTCACAAACTCTTGTAGCAGAACACATCTCCTCTTGATCTTTTTTTATCTTATACATAAACAAGCATCGTACCTAGGGTGAACACGTTCCTCCTCTTACTTTCAGAAACGTCCTACTTTGTCTATGGAGTAGCTGTTCTTTCACCACTTTACTTTCTTAACAAACTTACTTTCGCTTTGCACTGTTGACTCACCCTGAATTCTTTCTGCTTGAGATCCAAGAACCCTCATTTAAGGTCTAAACTGGGACCCCTTTCTGGTAACATCTTTCTGGCAACCATGAAAGGAAAATACTGAGGAGACCCCCCAACCCAAAGGAAATAAACTGAAGTACCAATTAGCTGACTTTGGTTAAGTGGTTGGGTACCCGGGTAAAGGATGGGATTGGGTTAGAGGCCCAACTTAGGGGAGTTAGAGTCTCCCCTGACAGAGAGAGTTAAAGGCCCCTTTTAATAAAAGGCAAGGACACTTGACCGAACCTGGGTTCCAGTCCCAACTTTGGAAGGTTAGAGTCCTTCCTAAGATTTATGGGGTTAGAGGGCCCTCTCAGCAAAGTTCCTCTTGGCTAAGAAGAGGTTTGGCGCCAGGGGATGTTAGCTACTATGCTGTGTGTATTTATCTGCCTTGCCTCTTTGCTACATGAATCAATTTTTTGGTCACTATCTCTGCTTCACTGTCATTTTCAGGAGATTTCATTTAATTGGTCTTAAGAGATTTTGACTTTCTGTTCCCCTATATGTCTCCTGATTTACATCCGTTTGCTTGTGAAACATTGGGAACAAAAACACTGAAGGTTCCATCTCTAAAACTGCTGATGGAGGTTTGGCATTTAAGCAATAAGATTACATAGATGTGACTATGTTTTGTTTCTTAATAAACTTGCTTTGGTTTTGCACTGTGGACTTGCTCTGAACTCTTGTGTGAGGTCCAAAAACCCTCTGTTGGGTCTGGATCCGGACTTTTTTCCGGTAACACATTGGTCAGGAAACTTCAGTCACTGTGGTCATTGCTGTTTCCTGCTGACGGCCTCTCAAAACTGTGATGTATCATGTAGTATTATTCCTCTACTTCCTTCACCCTGTGACCACCACCTCAAACTGGCTTGTGTCCCACTTCCTGCCATAACACTTTCTACAGGAGACTGCCTGGTACTTGCAACTTCTCAGCAATTTGGTGTGAAAAACACAATTTTCATATCTACTTGATCTAACATGGAGACCCAGACAATGTCCATGGAGTTGGTCTTAGGACCATGTTTCCAAAGCCTCCATAACATTTAATCCCTGCAACACTTCAGAAGGCTCATTCTGTTGTTATCCTCATCCTATAGAAGGGGAAATGAGGTTGAGTGAAGTAAAGAAACTTGCCCAAGATCACAGTGACAGAGCTGGAATTTACTCCAAAGTCAATCTGATCCTTTGAAACTTGTCTTTAACCACTATGTAAATAAAAGCATCTCTTTTATTCTTTTCATGTTCCCTGTTCTATATTAGCAAGAGCTAAGTAGCCAGTACAGCAAGCTCCAATGTTAGAGGATGAGGACTTTGTCTAGGTTTAAGGAGTGGTTTTATTGAACCCTTGGGTGCCACTTGTAAACATTTTCCAGTGTCCTCTAACTTGGGGTTAGGGAGTGAAGACTACCATTTATGGAGCTTCTCGAATGGATTGCATTTTTTACTTATATATAGTTTACAAATATTCTTCTTTCTCATCTCATTTATAATTAACTCACAACCTTGGAATTATTAAGAGATTATTGTTTTAACCTTTTTAGCTGTGAGAAAAGCTCACAGAGGTTGTTTCTTGCTACTTAAAGGTTGTTCCCTTATTTACCCAGCTACTTGGGACAGAACTTGATCTCAAGTACTGAGGCTGCCAGTCTCACCTTCTTGCCTGTGCTAGAGGCAGTTACCCAGGGTTAAGAATTCCTGAATGAGTCCTGAATCAGAGACAAGTAGATACCTCATGCATGCACCATTGTCCTTCCTTTTCAGGTTGGGAGTATGGTTTCTTTTAGATTATTGAGGTCTTTCTTCTTTTGACATGACAATTGTGTTGCTGTCCTGAAAACCTGGCATGCTGCTGTCATCCTGGGGCAGCACTGAATACAGAGTTCCCCAGAGGGCAAACGCTCTATGATGTCCCGTCAAAATTCCACTAGGAAGGATGCAGACTAATGCAGTTAAATCTTAAAAGCATTACATTTGGTATATTGCTATAAAGGATTGAAACAACATTAAACTTAGTGCTAGTTACTTCTATCTGAAGGTTAGAACTTTGAGTCCAAAGTTCAATTAGAAGCTTCCACAGGTTAAGTATTCAGCCACTCACTTTTTATGCTTCTGTTATGACACAAACTACTTGAGTTTTGAAAAACAAAATATTTTAGCCACCATTTTATTTACAACTTCATTAAGTTGTCAACAATTATATAAAAGATTATTTAGCAAGAGCAAACAAATGAGATCCCTTGTTAAGATAACTACAAGAATTTAATTTTTTTTTAAGTGAAAGCATGTTTATTAAGAAAGTAAAGCAATAAAGAATGCCTATTCCATAGGCAAAGCAGCAGCCTGAGCTGCTGGTTGGCTATTTTTGTGGTTATTTCTTGATTATATGAAGGGGTGGATTATTCATGAGTTTTCTAGGAAAGGGGTGGGCAATTTCCTAGAACTGAGGGTTCCTTTCCTTTTTAGACCATATAGGGTAACTTCCTGATGTTGCCATGGCATTTGTAAACTGTAGGGGGCTGGTAAGATGTCTTTTAGCTTATTAATGTATTATAATTAGTGTGTAATGACCAGTGAGGATGACAGAGGTCACTCTCCATCTTGGCATTGGTGGGTGTCAGCTGGCTTCCTTACTATAACCTGTTTTATCAGCAAGGTCTTTATGACCTGTTTCTTGTGCCAATCTCCTAGCTCATCCTGTGACTTCGAATGCCTAACCTACTGGGAATGCAGCCCAGTAAACCTCAACCTCATTTTACTCAGCCCCTATTCAAGATGGAGTTGCTCTGGTTAAAACATCTCTGACATATTTCTCCCCTCTGTATTTTTAAGGAGGTAAATTTGAGTAGTAAGGAATTTCTTGTAAAAATGGCAATATATATCAGTGATTCTCCCATCAGGGCCAAGACCATAGTTTGGTAAAGCACATTGTTTACTAGGTGAGAGCCAAGGGGAGTGACAGCAATCACCACATAAAATTAGGCATAATTCATTGTTTGATTTATGTGTATAGCAGATTGAAAGCCCAGAAAAAAAATTGAGAAATAAATATTGATGTAAATCATCAGATTTTTCAGCAAAGATAGTCCTTGTTTCCCCCAAAATAAAACAAACATTTTATATTTTTAAATATTTTATTTTCTTGTTCTTTGTGAAAACATCAATAAATATCGAAACCTCTCTGTTCTAACACAGAGGGAAACACCGCATAATTAACATTAAACAAGGCAGTATGCCTTACAAGAAAGACATAAAATGTCCAAGGGATATTTAGAACATTTTAGTTCTTAAAGCTTCAACATGAGAAATGTTGACCACACCCTGTGAAATCATTTCAATAAATAACAACTGACATTCATCTTTACAGTTACAAAAATAGATACACATACATTCCCCTGCCCTCACATTGATCTCACTGGCCATTTTCTTGGATCCCCCAGCCTCTATCACAGTGGCTGACATTTGATATGTCATCCACTCAGAAATATTAACATAATGACTAGAGAATATCTGCAAACCTTCTACCTTCAAATTAAATATGAATCAGGATTGAACTAACTTGGGTTTAACATAAAATAAACAATAAATATAATGGGAGAGTGTGCAAGTAGATTCAATCATAACCTTATTTTACACGTAAAATATTAACATAGAATCTTCTAAAAGAAACAAACAAATAAATAAATAAATAGAAGACTTCTCCTGAGCAATGCTCAAACACATTAGGCTCAATCCAGGTGGCCTCTGCAGCTGAGTCTCTCTTTCCTCTTCTGTTTCTGTAAGGGCAGCTACGCCTCCAGGAACAGCCACCAATGAGCTTCCTCCTTCCTTCTGGTCAGTTGGATTTGCCACTGTAATGAGAAAATGGGTGCCCTGAGTAGGTGCTCAGGAAAGCTGATTGCACAACA
Source organism: Mandrillus leucophaeus (assembly GCF_000951045.1). Taxonomy (NCBI): domain Eukaryota; kingdom Metazoa; phylum Chordata; class Mammalia; order Primates; family Cercopithecidae; genus Mandrillus; species Mandrillus leucophaeus. The sequence goes on along the minus strand of NW_012109452.1, from coordinate 23,223 downwards.
CTCTTCTCCTGTCCTGTTTCCCCAGACTCTAGAGTTTTCTGAATGCAGTTTCCCCAGCCTGGCACCCAAGCGGCTACTGCCTGTGATAGCTGTGCTGTGTGGCAAGGACCTCTAGGCTTAGGAATGGGGGTTGGGGGCGGGCGCGGCAGTCTCCACTGTATTACTCGCTGAAATAGCCAGAGCCTATTGCTCTTTCTCATACTGGGCCTCACTTAAGCCTCAAAGCAACCTCATGATGTAGCTACCACTATTTTCCCTGTTTTGCTGAGTCTGAGATAAACTAAATAATATTGTCTTTGAGTGACATGGCTAATATGTGGTGGCAACCAGATATGTACCCAGTGCAATATCATTGTGAAATCTCTGCACTTCATCCCTAAACTTTTACAAAAAACCAGAGGATCTGCTTTTCAGGTCTGAAGTTCAGTAGGAACTAGGGGAAATGAAGCCTGTGTTTTTTAACAGGTGGGAAACACTTCAGCACAACCGGCAAACTTCAATGAAAAGTTTCATGAAAGCAGTTTTATCTACATTGGCTAAAACGAGGGAAGAACCTGGGTGGTGACCCCCGGCACTGGGAATATCCTCTGGCACCAACGCAGATTAATAACCTTAATGGCAACTTTGTGCAAATTATAATTTTTTCAGTCCTGCAGCTAACCCTTGGGTTTTCCTGATTGACTTTTTAGGGAACAGATGCCGGTATTTCTGACCAACGGCTCCCGTCGCCTGTGTACATGGAAATTACAACTCACTTGTTCAGCATCTTTCCGATGATTTTCTTAACCATGGGGGATGCGGGATTGAGACAAGCTTTCTGCCCATTCTTGAGTGTGGCTCTGCAGAGAGAACGGAATCTCGTGAGACAGGAGGTCAGGCTGAGGACAGGGTTGGGGCAGCGGGAGAGTCGGGGACCCCGGCGGTGACAGCGGCAGCGATTGGCCAGACTTACATGACTTCGGTTTGGGCGCAGTGGGGTCCTGGGGCCTTCACATTCACACTTTGGATGTTCTTGGGGTGAATTCCGTGCAGGGTCTGCAAGCACTGGCAGCGCAGTTCGGTGACCAGGGACGCTCCTAGGGAAGAAGAGACTCGTTGATTGAGCGGGGCTGTCGGCGCCGGGCGCCCATCCCAGCCGCTTCCGGCCCGGGGACCCCAGGGCTCCGGGACCCACCTGCTGCGCGCCGGCTGGCGGCCACCAGGAGCAGAAGCAGCAGCGCCACCCGCAGGAGCCGGAGATTGCTAGGGGCGGTGGAGAGAGCGGGGGAGGCCATGGGGCTCAGCAGGCGTTTCGGGCGGCTGTGCGAGGAGAGGGAGAGCTGGCAGGGAGCTGCTTGTGGCCTGGGCTCTGTGGCTCTCTGAGCATGGTGAATCCCTTTTATGCATGGCTGGGGCTGGAAAGCCCGCAGCCCCGGGCCAGGGAAATTCCCGGAGATCCAGATCGATCCCGAGTCCGGAAGGAAGGCGCAGCCCCGCCTTTGGGGTGGAGTGGAGTGGGGGCACTCACGAGTGAAGGCCAAGTCTGGCTGTCTTGCGTAACTCCCGCCAACTGTGGAATGTTCGCTTTCTGCTCCAAATCCCTGGAGGGGGAGCGAGAGCCCACCGCTCTCCGAGATACCGAGATTGCGCCTGCGAGGGGCGCTTCGTGAACCCAGTACAGTGCTTCGCGGGTCTGATCCCTTAGAACCACGTAGGGACCGCGCTACATCCTTACCGGGGGGAGTTACTTCTCTGGAAGACATTTCAGTTGTTGGGATTGAAAGAGTTAGGGCAAGAACTGCAGCATATCTTATCTATCTTGTCTTTAGTTTGGGTTTTGCAGATTTCATTCAGCTTTGAAACAAACGCACTCTTTAACAGTACATCTGTCATCTCAGATTACGCGTAAGAGCTTTTGTCTTCCTGACGTTTTATGATCTTAAAAACAAATATCACATGTGTGCTTTTTTTTCTCTTTTCTTTTTTTTTTTTTTTTTTGTTGTTTACATAGTGGAGCCAGGTGTTGGGTGTGGGAACAGACAATTGCCAAGGGTCAATTCAGTGTTTATTCAGTGTTGCAATCCCCTATCGTTTCCCTCTTTGAAATTCTGGAACATCTCGAACTCTAGTAATTCCAGTAGCATCACTTTTTTGTTATATGGCAGGCTGTGTTTTGATCCATGGAAGTCACTGGGGAACTGGGAGGGGCCTGTTGGGCTCAGGAGGTCTGTCTTTTCTAGTACTGTCCCTGGGCAGAAAAGGCCATAGACACCACCAGAAAAAGGAGCAGGGAATGAAACTCTGCTTGTTTACTCCTCTAAGCACAAGCAGACATATCTGATATATACATACTAGATTACTAACATAATTGCATTTCCATGCCATCTGTATTTACCAGCATCCTGGGATTGGTTCCCTCTAGAGAAACAGCTATTAAGGAAATTTCAGTTCTAGAGGAATGTCAATAAAGCATTTCCAAACCTGTTTAGCTGATGCCTTCTCACTGGATTATTGACTTTTCATCATCAATTTCAATGTTCCCTCGCTTTAAAAATTAAGCTGTAGGCCTATAATACTCTGTCTTAATTCTTCCTGGTGGATGCAGACTTCAGGGATATGTGAGATATCCTGCCACTGCTACGAGAAGAGCTGGGAGTGGCAGGAGGATGAAGAAGTGGAACCACTAACTTGCTTCATGACCTTTGGTAATTTATGCTTTATTTGTTCATGTTTCTCCCCTGTAGAGGGGCTTATAATAGTGCCTGCCTCACAGGGTTGTTAGAAGTATTGATTGTTAATATGTATAAACCATCAGTGCATGTAAAGTGTTATGTAAATATTTGTTAAGTAACAAAATAGAAGTGGTGTTTTACAACCGTACTCTTTCAAATTCAGATGTTGAAGCCCTGATGCCCTTATGTGCTAATATTAGAAGACAGGACCATGGGAAGTAATTAGGTTTAGGTGAGGTTATGAAGATATGGCCCCCATGCTGGGATAAGTGCCATTATAGCAAGAAATCAGTGAGCTTTCAATCTTTGGTTCTCTCTCCCTTTCTGCATTGTGAGGACACAGCAAGAAGGCCACCATCTGCAAAATGAGAAGAGGGCCCTCACCAAGCATGAAATCTGCCAGCATCTTAATCTTGGACTCCCCAGCCTCCAGAACTGTGAAATAATTATTGTTTAAGCCACCTAGACTATGGCATTCTGTTATAGCAGCTCAAACTGACTAAGACATTTACTAAACAGAAGCACTCTGATAAAGCCTTTTGAACACACACACACACACACAAAGAAAGAAATATTTTCAAAGAAATATCTTCTAATTTATCTTTACAATTTTTCAACATCAGAAATTTTAAAGGAGGGTGTATTTATATCCTTATGGGCTCTTAGAATACTTTTTTGATCCATTGTTTGTTTGAAATTTTAGTTTCAATTACTTTCCATATAAAATGAGAATAAGAGTAAAATTCTACCCTATCCATTTTTCAGAAAAGATTTACGAAATGACTCTGCCTTGGGCATTAACAGCTACCTGCCCAGACTTCTTTATTTTGTGCTAAAGAACTAAAGAACAACATAAAACATCAGCTTATAATGATGGCCAGACCCATCCCAAAGTATTGATGTGAGTAAATCGAGTAAAATTTCTATTGCTACAGTAACAGCTCCCCCAAAAGATGAGAAATTTCAAGAATCAGCCCAACATTTATAGAATTATGTATATTATTCCTGGAACTTCTTTACTAAAAATTATTTGCTTTCAGAAGGGAAGTAGAATTCTTTTTTCTTTTTTTAATATACCACTTTCCATGATTTGACTTGCAACAGCCCTAGACCAAGCTTCTGAAGTTTTTAAGAGCACCAGTGTTATGAAACTTATCATAACAAATTCCTTCTTGTCTTAATATGAGTTGAGAGCCACTGTTACAGGCACAAGTTGTAAACCCATGCAATTACTAACTCAAAGATACTATCTCTAAAATGGAAGCACAGTTTCCTAAATTCCATTCTCCCCTTTAATTTCTATTATATTTTTCAGATGTGACTAGTACAATCTAATAGACCTGAAAAATATAAACTTACTGCTCCATGCCGAGTACTGACATTCTTGCTACTTGGGCAGCAAAATGAGTGGTGTGGCTCTGCTTTACTGTGACTTGCCTCGAAGACTTTGCTGATATAACTTCCAACATAAAGCTTGCTCCTCTAGAGAACAGACTAGAAAGATAAATAAAGAAGTACAACTGATTTTAGAGATAGATCTGGTGGAGGTTGAGATACGGGGCTCTGAAATTACCGAATAGAAGACAGATAACACTGTTCTGATAAGACTTGATAGTCCTCACACTGTTTATGCTTAGCAACTCCTTTGCTTTCAGGTTTTCCTGCCACACACACAAAGTGGACAGTGGTGCAACCCCTTTATTGTGTCTGACTCCATGAAGAAATACATAATTGATTTAATTACATATTATGTGTATTTCTTATTTTTTTCACTAAAGAATTAAGGCAGTCTCTCAATGATCAGAATCTAGGAATACTTCATAGTATTATAAACATAGCAATCGACATGTTCTGTGGGGCTTTTGTGATTTTTTGAAAACTGTGGTTTATATTCATTGTGCTAAATTTTTCCTTGCTGGCTCTGGCACCCCAGCTTTGGGTTGTGACCCTGTGGAAGAAAAATTCTTGCTTGACTGTGGTTCTTTAGTGGATTGCTTGTTAGCTCAGGGATTGTGGCCACCACTCATCAAAACAGGTGCTCTGGAGATAAAGCGCCAAAGGAAGAGAAGGCAAGTAATATTTATTCATTAGGTTCCAATTTTTTATTAGATGCAGTGCCTGAGTTTTCCAGTGTACTGTCATTTTAATAATTTCAAGAATGCTGGGAGTCTGGTATCATGAGTCTTATTTTATAGGCAAGGAAACTGGAGTACAAGATCTTAGAGGTGGAATTAAATTCAAACCCAAGACTGTCTGACTCAGAAGCTCATAGCCAGTCTTTCTCTAGACAAGGAAGTGATTGGGGAAGAAGAGGACATGTAAAAGAATCTTAATTAAGTCTACGGAGAATATCTTATTATTTTTCAACACTACAATAAAATAATGCATTTATTAAAATATGTAATACAGTTTTGATCAGGAACCAAACAGACATGTAGAAGTGATGACAACTAGTAGCCTCCAGAGCCCCAGCAGCCCAGAGAACCTCCTGCTTATTGTGCCATCAGCCCCCAAATTCACTCTGTGAAGTTCCCAGCAACTCTCAACACCATGTCAGAATCTGATATTAGGATTGAAGGCAGGCTGGGAGTGGTGTCTCACACCTGTAATCCTAGCACTCCGGGAAGCCAAGACAGGAGAATCACTTGAGGCCAGGAGTTCAAAACCAGCCTGAGCAAGACAGTGAGACTCTGTCTCTATGGAAAAAAAAAAAAAATTGAAGGCAGATAGTAGCATAGGTAAAGGATCTAGCTAAGCATCATACCTCTAGAAGCTCTCAAAGTATCTTAGAAGGCACTAATAAGAAGGTAGATACCACTATAAACTGTTAAAGCTTGGTCTGTCATCAAGATACTAGAGCAATACTTCAATACATATAAACTACAAGTCATGATCCACTAGAGGGTCATAAAGTCAATTTTGTGGGTTGTAACCAGTATTTAAAAATTTAATGGGGCCGAGCGCAATGGCTCACGCCTGTAATCCCAGCACTTTGGAAGGCCGAGGTGGGCAGATCATGAGGCCAAGAGATTGAGACCACCCTGGCCAACATGGTGAAACCCTGTCTCTACTAAAAATACAGAAAAAAAATTAGTTGGCATAGTGGCAGGCGCCTGTAGTCTCAGCTAGTCAGGAGGCTGAGACAGGAGAATCCCTTGAACCCGGGAGGCAGAGGTTGCAGTGAGCCGAGATTGCACCTCTGCATTCCAGTCTGGCGACAGAGCAAGACTCTGTCCCCCCCCCCCAAAAAAAAGTATATATAAATATATGAATAAAATATAATAGGATTATAATAGGATGGAATTTAAAAATACATATGCCATAATGCATCACATATTGTTAGTTTAACTGTTATCTTATAATACTTCTGTGTCTTATACAGATGGGTAACTGTAAAACAACACTTGGTGCACAAGATGTAAAAAAAGAACTTCCAGGAGTGAAAATATCCCTTCAGAGATGTTCTTATATTGATCGAGGCTGTGACTATATATAAGTTCCAAGTTTGTAGACATTATCTGATGAGAATTTCCAATCAGGAAAAAAAGAAAGTTGAAGCATATTCCATTTTAATGTCATCACTCCCTAAAAGTTTGCACAACAGGCAGCTACAGTAAATTGCTGAGCTTTTCCCAGCAGGAACGCCAGCTTCGGATGTTCCTGCTGATAAGAGTGGCCACTTGGCAGTGTTCTCAGCAGAGTTAAAAGATTAACTTAGTACCAGTATTGGTTTTCTCAGCAGAATTTGTTTCAGTCCTTTGGTCATTTGGGCCACACCGACGGATTATTATATCCAGCTATGAATGTTACTTGTGGCAGGTATAAAAGGGAAATAAAGAAAATATTAAACCTTAATACTTTACCACTGGCACCCTACTTCCTGGTGTGTTAATTTTTCAAAAAAAATCAATGGAAGAACTTGCTCAATTTTAACTTTCTTTGTTTATTTTTGCCAAAATCTTTGTCTTTCCTAAATGTCTAACTCAACCTGCCAAATTGTCTATGACAGTACACAAAATAACATTATACTAATATGAAAATTATAATTATGAATAACTAATAATAAGAATGTTATTTTGTATATTTTTATATCTGGAAGAGGGCTGAGATTGAACCTGCATGTGCATATGTGAGTGCATGTCTGTGTGTGTGTGTATGTGCATAACATCTCCTTACACATAGACACCAACTCAAGAGATAGGTATTCAAAATATGCCCATTTTCACATTATGAAGCCAAGGTATCTGCCATACTAACAAAATTGGAACTCAAAATGTAGGTGAAAGAGAAACTTTTAATGTTTATACGTAAGTGAGTGACATGGTTGTATTTGTATTTTAGCAGAATAACTTGTGGCATTGAAGGTAAAATATCGGGGAAATATTTAGGTTACCTGGGATCAGTTTGATTCTTTCCAAAATTGTTTCTAAGATTTCTTATTGTGGGTCCACAATACCCTTTAGTTTTGGATTAATTTGGCCCCCACTACTGACGCAATACCTTTCTGAGAAATCCACATTTGAGCCTGAAGCATGCTTTGACTCTTTCAAGACCAATATTAATTTTATATGCTAACAATGTAACCACATTCTTTGTCTCTATTATAGAATTTTATTGAATTTAATAGCATGTATAAATTATTTGTTGGATACAAATTGAAAGTCTTTGTACTACAGAGGAGTTTCTGTAATAATATGTTTATCTGGGATGTAATCCTTTTCTGTTACATCTTTATCGTCATTTTTTTCTCTACTTTGCATGCATATCCATGATAAAAATAGATAGAAAATACAGTTTTGTGAAATATAACATTGTTAGCTCTCTTGTATACCTGCAACCATTACACTTGGAACAAAAGCAATGATGGTGGCTATATTTTAAACTTTATGGTTCCAACAATCCCTTATAAAAGTCTAATCTCAACCGTCCTTCAACTCATTTCCTTTAAATCAGATTAAATTTGACCATATGCCTTCATTCCTCCAAGGAGAAAACTATTCAATCTAAGTCATTATTGTAGCTCCCAGACCACACTGAAAGTACAAAAGCTCCCAGGGGATTTATGCAGAGCAAAATATTCAGGGCTGTCCATCTGTACGTTGACTTATACTTGTTTTCCATAAAAGGACAAACATTGACATGGTCATTTTAAGTGCAGTACTGCAGCTTTTATCCATTCTGTAGCACATAAATCTTTGCTAAGGTTGGTAATACCAGTGCTTGCTAATCTCTTAAGTACAAAGTACAGTTTTACTTCCAGAGTCCTGTCACCTCCCTGGAAGGAGAGAGCAACAAGGAGAAACAAAACTGTTAATTTTGGCAGTGCGTGAAACACTGTGAAGGCCCCTTTTCCCTTCCCACTCCTCCATCCCTGTGGCACACAGCCAGGAAGCAGATGAAGGATAGTTCATGAGTTCAAAAAGAAGGGGAGACATTGAGACTGGTACGAAAAATAAAACAAAATAATGAATGATTCTCAAGAGAGGGAAAAGAGAGGCACATCCAAGGGATCTGAAGTTACTTAACTAACTTTGAAAGTTTTGCCAACTGGTAGTCCAAGATTCAGGAATGAAGATTTTGAAATGAGAAATAAAATTAAAATAGCTGAAATGGTGGAATGGAGACTAGGAGCTGCTTCTGTGCTCCAGTGCCCTTCTGGTTCTGTATTTTCTTCTTGCCTTATTCAGATGTTTGCCAAACTAACATTCAGGCCACGTGAGACATTGACTACACTGTCTCTCCTCTTCCTCAGTACGGTTCCAAGGCTACACATATACTCAACCACTGGACTTATTTATTAAACAGCAACCATATTTCCAGGATTGAGGGAGACACTGAGATCCAGAAATCGAAGTGTCTATTCCTTCCCTCACAAGAGCCACACTCTGGTTGAGCAGACAGGGATGTCAACAGGTGATAATAACCCAGTGTTTATGCCAGACATTATATATGATTACATATGTAAGGAACTGGGGATAAAAATAAGGGTAAAATACTGAACTTGTTCTTAAAGTGCTTAAATTATAAAATGTAGAATAAACAATTTTCTAAAAAAATGTATCTTGTTTGGTCAGTTCCATATGGGATCCATTACTGCTTTTAGACCCAGGAAAGAAGGCCCCCCTGTCCTGAGCCTAAGCTTCAGAAGATCTCACTATCACAACCTTGCAAAAAAAAAAACAAAACAAACAAACAAACAAAAAAAAACCCCACAAATGTATTAGAGAACCTGGGGGCACTTCTGTCACCTGAGGAACCAGAACCTAGAGTGGGCACCAAATGACCCTTAACCTCCTAAACTTCCTTAACACTAGATATTTACTCTCTTGATTAACAAAGTTCAAGTCCAATGCTGAGATCCCATAGGCACATAGTGGGGAGACTAAAGAATAACGATCATGGTGGTTGAGCTCCCTTCTGTTCTCTTTGGCTCTGGAATGACTATGAGGAGCTCGAAGCATATTTAAAAACCAAATTTTCACAGGGAACTTGGCCTAAGAAGCTTGGAAAAAGTCAAGAGGACCACGTATCCTTACTGCCGACTACTTCCACATTTTCCACATCTTTTTCTGAGATCAATTAATAAGCATAACCCTAAGGAATCAGTTCACCAGATGCTTTTTAATTTATTCTGAAAATTCAGTGTCTAGGTAACTTACCACAGATGACATATTATAATGTGTGAATATAGCATCAAATGTATGCTTTGTTTCTGCATCCAAGTAATGCTTTAGGAATCTTACTGTCACTGCATTAGAAGAGTAAAACGTCTCCAAATTTAAATTAATTATAAATAAATGTAAGAATTGATTGAAGCATCATCTAAAATGGCACTATTGTCTATAGAACAAAAATTATGTGACCATTTCTATTATAAAAATGTAATTACTAATTTTGCTGAAGTGAAGAAAAATAAATTTTATATAATAAATATAGAGTAACAGAATAAATCTTAAATTATGCATGATTTTATTTTGTATGCATCCAAACAGTGCCTGCACAATAACAGATATGGAATTACAAATTCACTTTTCTCTGATATTTTGCTGATTCTCATCATACAAATTCCATAACTTTATATATTTTAAAAATGTTATTAATATACAGTCATGTGTCACATGAAGATCAAAATACATTCTGCAAAATCTGTCATTAGGCTGTTTACTCCTTGTGTGAACATCTTAGAATGCACTTATGCAAATCCAGATGGTGTAGCCTACTCCACACCTATGCTATATACTCTATTCTATTCTCCTAGGCTACAAGGCTGTACATCATGTTACTGTACTGAATACTATAGGTAATTGTAACATAATAGTATTTGTGTATCTAAACACACAAAGTATACAATCAATATATATTAATAGTACTGTCATCCTATGTGTATCCCATCTGTAGTTGTCCAAAATGTCCTTATGTAGTGCACAAGTGTATATCTGTGAAGATAGGAAGATCCTTGGACTCATTTTATTTAACATTTTGTTAGCTAGTTAAGAAAACATTAAATATTTAGACAGAGAAACGTGGGCCTCTCTGAACTCTCTCTCAAGACCCCACAATTATTAGATATGGCCTCATGAAGCATTGAAGGAGTACATATGGAGGAAAATTATGAAAAATTATCCTAGAACAGATGACTTAAAAGATGAATTTGGGAAAAAATTTAGGTTATTATAACATATTTTAATGTGTGCTAATTTTGACACCCCCTCAGATGAATTTTTATGTTTTTGAAACAAGAATTATTTCTGTTTTATCTACACACAGAGTTCGTTTCATAAGTGCTTGGAACCCAACAGAGCTTAATGAATTGAATAGGACATTCTTGGGAAAGAAAGGAGAGTGCAGATAATATGTTTCAATAGTTAAGACATCAGGTGAGAAAGCCATTAATTTTAGTTAAAATTAGCATTTTAATCAAAGTCATTTTATGATAACATAGAACAATGGAACATGATTAAGAAAAATGAAGAATCAACATTTCTTGATTCTTCAATGGACCCTTGAAAAACTACAACACAAGGAAAACCCACTGTTTGATGGTTTAAGATCCTATCCCACTATGCTGACATTTGTCAAGACACTTAAATTGTTTGGTTTAAAAAAACAAACAAACAAACAAACAAAAAACCCTTTTTCCCCCACTACTAATACAAATAATATACTTGTGTTTGTTCATTGAAGAGTTTCTAAGTATTAGAATTTCAGCAGCAGGAAATTCATTTCTCAACTTGTACTGTTCACACAAAAGGCATCAAGTGACCCATGAGTTAATAGCCTGAGAGCTATTGTCATTTCCTGGTGGGACACTTTCACAGTTAGAGGAAAAGAAGGCTGAACACCAGATGCTGTTCATCATGTGTTTTGGGATATGTTCTTGAAGGTCTGAGATCTACATTGAATTTGTAAAGCAATGCCATTGAGTCAAGTAGAGAGGAATCTAGATTCTAGAACAAGGTTGTGAAGTCAGATGGTTGTGCCAACAGTGACTGCTGTGCTGAACCTTTAGCTACCACTTCTCTCTCACATGCTCTGAGTCAGAAAATGTGATTTTGTGGTCTGTAGCTGCTTGTCAAGTTTATGACTCAACAAACTGAAATATTAGCCAAATGAAATACTCTTGTGCAATTCAGGCTGCTCACTCATAGCACATACAGTGTTGAATATAATCATCTGTAGCTTCACATGTGTTGGTCGTGAGTCCACTAAGAAATGCAGAAAAGAAGCAAGAGGAGAAACAGTCTGACCTCAGCTGCAAAGGGCACCAGGATGCCAGCATGCTAGAGTCATGCTGGTTTCCCCGTTCATGGAAGTGACAGGCCCATGACAAATTTATGCAAATATGACATGGAAAATAATTTGTCGAAGAAAACTTCTTTTGCCATATGTTTCCTGGTTTTCTTCTGGTTTGGCCTGTGAAAGGTATCAGTTTATTTTAGAGTCTAGCATCCAATATTCCTGGAAGCTAGGGCTAAGGAATGTTCATTTCACAGGAAGGCCAAGGTCTGAGATGCAAGGCTGGGAGTGAGTGAGGCCCCAGGGCAGGCTGAGAACAGGAAGTGTTTTCACTGACATTCCATTCCTTTCTCTCCCTGACCACTCCCATCTCAGAGTGGCCAAGGATCACTGAAGAAATAAGTAATTGGTATCTAAACCTCAGAACAGGGGTGTCTGGCACTTGAGAGTTGACCCACTTCAATTTATTCAAGCTCCCCTCAAAAAAACTTTTCTTGACTTACAGGATATGAATACCAATTCCCTAAGGCAAAGCATAGTGAGAATTTCAGTAAAAGAAAAGAAAAGAAAACCCCAGAAAAAGTATTCAGTAATTGAAGAGTCATCATCCCGAGGGTCCTATAGGAGCTCACCCTTGGTCAGCGAGAGCTACTCAGTCAGCCTCACTTACCTCATTGCTCTGGCCAGCTCATACAGGCTTACAGAGCAGGTTATTAAATGGTCTGGAATTTTGATAGCCAGTTATTCACTGTTGGAAGCACAAATTTGGCCACAGTGGGAGTGTTTATGGAAATCAGCAAATGCTACAAATCTGATTTTTTTTTTTTTAATTTGAAAGCTGTTTTACCAACACACCACTGCTTATAGCTCCGCATAAACATAATCTGCATCAACTTTATCCCCTTTTTCCTCCCCTTACTGTAGCCTCTGTCCTCTGCTCTCATTATCCTCTGCTGGGGTCTGTTGGATATTTTTTCCCCTTTAGCTGGTTTTCTCTTTCACTCATTGATTTTTCCTGGGTTTCATCATCTAGGCAACTCTTATAAACAGAAAATTCTTGGGAGTTGTTCTCACTGGACTGATAGCAATACCACTTTTATTTATTATTATTATTACTATTCTTGTTATTGTTATTATTATTATTTTGAAACAAGCAAAGGCTCTAGGAATGAAATACTAGAAGATGAAGGATTTTTTTCCTCTGGATCATAAATCTGGGCACCCCATGCCTGCATGTTCTGGGACGCATGAGGCATTCTATTGATCCCCAAATTGCTATTAATAGACACCAAGTGAGACTTTGGAATATCTTTCCATCAGCCCTAATCTCAGAATGTATTATCTTTTCTAAGCAACAACTGAAGCCTGTGTGCCCTAGTAGTTAAATGTATATCTGCAGGAGGTCTAAATATTCCTAAGTGAATGTGGAAAGTGATAGTGTATTTTGGAATTGAAGGGATCTTAGAAATAATCTAGTCAAATTTGCTTATTAGTCTGGTGAGTAAATGGAGTTTCAGACAGATTAGTAGTTAGTGGTAGAATCAGTACTAGAATTCAGATCCCTGGCTTCCTCTTGTGGGCATTTTCAAATCGGCAACAATGTCTATCTCAATTAACATTATAATTAGGACCAAGATAATCTTCATTCAACTCAACAAATATTTTAATATTTTTTGACTACCAGATATATTTCTATGTGCACTTATTTTATACTAGGTACTGTTCCAGGAGTTGAGGCTACTGAGATGTTCTCTACTTTTTAGAGCATTCTTTGGATAACTAACACTATTTGTATTAGTATGACTTAACTCTTTGTTCCAGGAAATTCTTACATAGAAAATAAAACTAAGCTCATGGAGAACTTTGCCATTTGTTTCAGGAAATTCTTCTAAGTCAGTTTATGCAGAATATCAGTTTGCACATCTGAGCTAGCAGATCACTCCTCAGACAAGTTTGCTTATTCTAGCAAGACCTCACCTCTTTTGTCCACTAGCTCTATTATGTCAGCAACTGTGCCCAATTCCAGTTCATTCCTTACCTTGTCAGATCAGTTTTAAACATTTTAAGCCCAATTCTCTGAACATTTTCCTTCTGAGACACTAAAATGCTGTCAGAGCATCATTCCTCCTGTTGAGTAATTCTAATAAATTTAACTTTTCCTGATTGAAAGGGTATTTTTTTTTTTTTTTTTTGGTGTTGGTAGTATTTCTGATGAATTGACAGTTGATATATTCTACTGGAGACTAGAACACAAGAATGGGGAAGGTGATACTTATAATAATCTATCTGGGTATAGTTAAGATCTTCACATACCACACTATGTAGTCACATAATTTGACCTGTAAATGGCTGGTCAAATTGGTTATATTGATAGCAACAGGAGATAGAGGAGATAGACAAATTCTTAGGCAGACAGGGATATGTCCCTGGTAAAACCTGATCTGCAAGCCAAAGACAGTCAGGAGCCTGAAAATTGAGCTGCCAGTTCTGGGTAGAGCCCATGACCAGAGTGAGAATTTCCTCGATGCCTTTTAGCCAATATAATGATGCTTTTTCCAGGCCTACCCATAGATCAATCAGCCTGTACTCCCCCATTCGGAGCCCATAAAAACCCCAGACTCAGCCTTACAGACAGCCACCTGCTTTTGAGTCTCCTCTCACACAGAGGACTATCTGCTTCAAGTTCCCTCTTGTATTAAGAGCTTTTCTGACACTCAGGAAAATTATTCTCTGCTTTGCGCACTCTCCAGTGTCTATGTACGTCATTCTTCTTAGTCACAGGACAAGAACCCGGAACCTGCCAAAAGGGTGTAACACACACTCCTGCTCACTGAGTTACAGGAGTGAAAAAAGCCACTGGGTGCCACATCAACCTATTTAGCAGGAACAAATGAGTCATGACACAACACATCTTCATCCTCTAAGCTGCAAGCAGCAGGGAGAGCTGTAACATGTCTCCATCCTCCGAGCTGCAGGCTCAAAGAAGTGAAGCAGTTAGGCACCATTCCCTCCTGGCCGGCTTGCTGAACTACAAAAGCTGCAACATTTCTTGGGAGCTTAGACCTCAGGATTCCCCGGGCGAGAGCTGTAACATCACTTGGGGCTCCACAGACTCTAGACAGACTCTAGACTCTGGCTCCCAATGCAAAAGCTGCCTGTAGCATGCCCAGTTTAGCCACAGGCAAAACACAGAGTCCCTGTTCAGATGTGGGATCCAGGCAGGTAGCGCAAGCTGAGTACAGCCCACCAGGCTGAGTGGGAAGAGTGAGCCCAGCAGGCCCTGGCAAGACCACAAGCAGAGGTCACAGCAGCCACAGAGATTTCCAGCTGGTGAAGCAGCACTGAAGGAGTCCTGTAACAGTATGTTAGTCTACAAAGTTAGTAAATTCTCATTCTCTGTTTCCTGTGACATTTTGATTTTAAAAATTTTACTCTCCAGTGCATCGCAAGGACTGGATATCCTACCCTCTATTCCTGAAAGTATGGTGTCCAGATTCATAGGAGAAAACAAGGGTAGGTGACTCAGAAGGCATACACAAAAAAGAGAGTCATTGGAGGAACAACCCAGGAAGCCATAGAAGAATGTTATCCCAAACTAGATGGAACAGTTTCATTTTTATGTAATTTTAAAAAATATTCTTATTATTTATTTGCTTAAAGTTTGTCACCATTTTCTCAAAACTTTTTTATAGAATGCCCTCCTATTTAAACTACTATCCACAGCATGAAATATAGTTACCACAAACATAAAAATAGCCAAGTGGTGGAATGGGGAGGAGGGACCCTGAACTGTTGACCAGGAGGTGGCCTCTGTTAAGCCTCACCATACCTTGATGAAAGAGCCCTCAAAATTCTCCATGTCCTTTGCCTTTAACTCTGTACAATCTTCTAATTTAGATACTGATATAGTTTGGATGTTTGTCCCCTCCAAATCTCATGTGGAAATGTGATTCCCAATGTTGGAGGAGGGGTCTGGTGGGAGGGGAATGGATCTTGGGGACAGATTCCTTATGAATTGCTTAGCAACATCCCCCTTGGTGATAAGTGAGTTCTTGCTCAGTTAGCTCATGTGAGATCTGGTTGTAGAGTCTGGGACCTTCCCTATTCTCTCTCTTGATCTCTCTCTCACCATGTGACATTCACTGCTCTTGCTTTTTCTTTTGCCATGATTGTAAGTTTTCTGAGGCCCTCACCAGAAACAGTTACTGAAGTCATGCTTGCACAGCCTGCAGAACTATGAGCCAATTAAATCTCTTTTCTTTATAAGTTAGCCAGTCATGGTTATTGCTTTATAGTGCTTTATAGTCCTTTATAGTAACTCAGAAATGGCCCAATTCAGGTACTTAGCCTTTTGGTTATAAGGTACCAACACATAGGTGACTAGACTGCAGGTTAAGACACTGGCATTTTGACGGCCCGGCGCGGTGGCTCAAGCCTGTAATCCCAGCACTTTGGGAGGCCGAGACGGGTGGATCACGAGGTCAGGAGATCGAGACCATCCTGGCGAACATGGTGAAACCCCGTCTCTACTAAAAAATACAAAAAAACTAGCCAGGCGAGGTGGCCGCGCCTGTAGTCCCAGCTACTCGGGAGGCTGAGGCAGGAGAATGGCGTGAACCCGGGAGGCGGAGCTTGCAGTGAGCTGAGATCCGGCCACTGCACTCCAGCCCAGGAGACAGAGCGAGACTCCGTCTCAAAAAAAAAAAAAAAAAGACACTGGCATTTTGAATTTTTTTTTTAAAGTACGTGTATTACTGTGGTTTAAGCCAAATTGAATCTATTATGTAGAAATATGCCTATAAAACTACTTTCAAATTTGTACAAATATCAGTTTGTCAAAGAGTGTATATATATATATATATATATATATATATATATATATATGCATGTACGTGTATGTGTCTGTTTAAAACACACCTGCTGGGGATTAGCATTGAGCTGAGAGACAAGGCCCAGCCCTTGCCCTATAAAAGTTTGCAGTGTAGATGGAGACCACCTGACACCTCACCTGATCCCTGAGAGCAGTTCCAGGCCAACTTGCCTAAGTACTATGGGAATTCAGACTAAGGGCCAGATCACAGTTGCCTGAGATTCTGTTGTGATGTTAGAATTCACACTCTCATTCTTATTCAATAGAACTGACTCATTCACCAGAGCACCTACTATGTTCCAGGTAGTATTTTAAGAACTTGGGAGACATCACTAAATAAAATAGAAAAATCCCTGCCCTTATGGAGCTGACATTCTAGTAGGGGCTTGGTTTTTCTCCTTGGGTACTGGGTTTTTTTTTTTCCATGATGAACATATCCTATGATGCACTACAGCACTCAAGCAAGATGCCTGAAGCGAAGGAGGTGAGTTACCATAACTGGGATAAAAAAACAGGTCAGGGAAGTAGAAGTTATTTTCTCTTATAATTTTAAATTTTCCCTTAAGCTCTTCTTTTGAAATGTTCTAGGTCAAAGTAATAATTCACGGATTCAGCACACTCTCCTTTGTTGAAAAGCGCTGTTTGTTCCCCCTCAAAGCTATGTGAGAGGCTGTGTAGGAGAGAGTGGAGAGCAGGTAGCCTACTGGAACTAGAGTTAACCATTTCAGCCCTGTAATTGATCAGCTGTGGGACCTCAGGTAAGCTGGCTTACCACTGGTAGATGAATATGAAAGCTCCAAACTCTCTCGCAAACATGGGAGATTATTAACATACAAATTAATGTCTAGGTTTGTGGGGCTTGAGGCTGCAGTAGAGGTCATGGGCAAAGCTGCAAAGAGTGTGGGAATTAAAATACATGTTGAGTATTTGCTCCAGGATAGGCAGTGTGCTGGCTTTTTCTACGGATTAATTCATTTGATTTTCACACCAACCTCAAAAACAAGGGTTATTAGCCCTTGACAGAGGAGGTAACTGGGACTCAGAGAATTGGTGGAGCCAGGATTCTAGATCAAAGCATTAAACCTTTGCTTCTGTGCTCTTTCAAACTGGCCAGGCAGCTGCCCTTGCCCAGTAAATGGTACATCACAGTAAGTGTTTTATTAAAATGCCCTTTCCCTGAAACAAAGAAATGATGGTATTAGGGGGAGGGCAAGGGAGATATTTGGAGAATATTTAAGTATATATGAGGACTATTTCTTCTTCAAATATCTATCTGGTATAAAACTACTATTCAGTTACTCTAATTAGTTTTTGACTATAGGAGAGACTGCAACAGAAATTCCGTTAGTGGATTTGAGATTGAGTTTAGAATATTTCTTTAAGTAGAGCTAAGTGTGGCAAAAATAATGAATACCTGTCATATCTATTAGTTTGGAGAAATGAAGAAGCTTTTTTAGTTATAGATCCAGATACCAGTGGTAATAATAAATATTATGGCCAGTGTTCTTCTGTCGCCATAGTTATTACAACTGTTAGAGCCTCCCAAGTCATTTATCAATTCAACTCCCTTTTGGTTTTAATGTTGACACATTAGTTTGTATGAACGATGAGCCCACTAGCTCAGAAGAAGACAACAAGAATTAGCGCGGATGGTTCTTCCCCTTCACAGGGTGCTCTCTCAGTATGAATATGCCTTCATGGGCAGAAATTAGGAACCCACTAGCTGTTAATGAAGAGTGCCTTGCTTTCCTTTCAGACAGCATAGTTTCCAAAGTTCCTCTTCTCCTTTGACGGCATTGTCCTTTAGTGTGTATAAACCTGTGGTTTGAAAGAAAAACTCTGTATATTAGCAATGTAAATAGAAGTGATTAAATTAAATTACATTTATCAATAAAAATAGCTATTATTGATAGCTGAATGCATAAAGTATGCAGCATCGCATATGGATGAACTCATTGTTTGTCATGCTTCTACAGGTACGTGCTCTACAAACACAGAAATTCTGATATTCTATGAAACATTATTAAATTCCAATTGAACATGATCATTCCAATCAAATAAGGGAAAAAATATAAAGTATTTATAATCAAATACCCTGTATTATTGAGTATATTCCTGAAGGGGAGGGTTTTTTAAATCTAGGATTGATATAAAGTGAATTATCTGCTTATGATTTTTCACTCTGATTATTAGAATAATATTCCCCAGACTAGCTCCTGGATCTGTGCATTTCAACCTTGTCTCTTCCATACCTGCATCATTTTCGTATTGTGTATATTAGGACACATTCTGATTTCTGCATCAGAATGCTGAGTGAGTGTGCACAGTAAGCAAAGGAGCCGGTCTCACACCAGGATGGCTCACACCTGAGAGCCAGTCTCACACCAGGATGGCTAGTAAAAACAGAACCATTCATAAGATAACTGTCAACCAATAAAATACATATCACTAAAGCTAAACTAAATTTGAGTACCCTCAACTCAACTTCCCCCAGCCACATCTCAAAAACATGTCTAGCTACTCCAACATCACCCAATACAAGGAGAACTGTAAAGAAATAAAGTCAGAGTGAGAGGAAAAAAAGCAGTCCTAATCAACTTGATTAAATATATGACTTATCAGCAAATTGTATAAAACCATATGACCACATGAGCACATTCCTAGGGCCCTTCCCAAGGCCCTGAAAAAAGCCTGAAAAAGTGAGGGGCTCTAATTAGCTTAATGGTACATTTACCTACGATTGTGATTATGTCTTGATTTATCTGATTGGCATTGTTTTTTAAATTATCTAAAAGTGTTCATCCTTATTTTTTAGGTTAGCAACTGTGACCCTAGTAACTAGTAACAGTAACAAATGAAAGAAGATGCTGTTGTATGGCCAAAACAATGAAACAGACCTACATGATTTTATGAAAAGTTTTCCTTGGCTTCAGTTCAAAGAGATTTTTCTTTCCTTGACACTAAAGTGGTAGTTTGGACTAGGCATATAGATATCTTTCTATATTTCTGGTTCTCCACTCAAATCACACTCATGTCTGCTACATTAAAATTAGCTTATTAGGTTTTATTTCACCAAATTTATAAAGTAAACCACATATTGTTTTCTCTTTTGTAGATGCTGTAAGCAAAGTTCATGTGGGAAATGTCTGGCAATTTCCCTCAGGGTTTTACGCTCAGGGTAACAATATTTATCCTCAGGGTAACAATATTCTATAACTCCTTTGATCTTGAGGCCCCTGTGATGGAAATGCTTGGAGAAAGGGATTTTAAAGGGAGATTCTGAAATCCTTGGGAAAGTCCACAAGTGGATGGGGCTTCTTAGCCATGCCAACAAATGACATTGTGTAGGAAACAGTGAGTCATGGCATGCTGAGCTTAGAATGGAGCAAACAGAAGGAAACTGGCCTCGGACACAGGATCTTTTGGCTGCTGAGCCAGAATGACTCTGAAAGACTAACACTGTTCAGCAGATTTTTTCTGAGTGTTTACTATGTGTGAGGTGCTTGGGATTCAGATTCAGCTACTATTGTTAAGAGGAAAACAACCAGAAAGTCAGTTGAGAAAAGATACAGTGGGTTTCCAGGCTACAGGGTACAGAAAGGTTCCCAGACCGGCAGAACAAACCTTCAGATCTTAATCTGTACAGGGAGGTGGACGGTGAAAGAATGATCTTTCAGGAAGCATTCAAGCAGGGGTGCTGCTTGGGTTGAGTTTTAAAGAATGCATAGGTTATATGCAGGATCTATATATAGATCAATAGCTTCCCTGAGCACATGTTCAAAGGTTCAAATATTTGGGGTCATTTCTTTGCAAGAAGAATCAATCAGTGGCCTGAAAGTCCATGCAGCAACTTCCCTCAGGAGAGCTGCTTCTGCAGAAGGCCTAGAGCTTCTAAAGGAGAGAGCACACAGATGTAAACACTGTTTGGTTCTGAGGACTGTCACCTCTTCTTTTCACCCATCACTTTTGTCTTAAAAACTCTATGCTCAACCCTAATTCTCGGTTTCTATATCAATTCCCACCAAACAGATGCAAAGTCCTGTCCATTTGCTTCCATGGGCTCTGTATTTATCCATGATATCATACTCTGCTGACTACATTTTACTTGCCAGTTCATATCCTCACTAGACTGGAAGACCGCTAACGGAAGAAATATCTTATTTATATATCTTTCTTATATATCTTTCCCATATATCCTATTTGGTGTTGTACTTATAACTCCTACCACAGTGCTTAGTACATAGGATGTTGAAAAAGTGTTTATGAAATTATGAATAACACTGATTCTATTAAATAACATTATTAAGTTAATGAACAAATAAGTTTAGTAAAATATCAAAAGTTAAAGATATCAAAAACTAAACACTTATAGAATAAAAGTTTGCTTTTCTTGTCTAGTGAGCACATTAATACACATTTTAATCCTCTTTTGTCCTCTCCTGACTCACACAAAAAAATACATAGGCCTGAGCTGTTCATTGGTGCTAGATAAAAATAAAGTACTTATTAATTGTAATTACTGCAAAGGCTCTTCAACAGTGCACATTGTACCAGAAACTGAAACTTTTCTTATAAAACAAAATAAATAATAGTAGAAATAGAGCAAAGGCATTTCATTAAGTATTATGGACTGAATTGCATTCCCTGTAAATTCATGTGTTAAAGTCTGAACCCTCAGTACACCTCACAATATGACTGCATTTAGAAATAGGGTCTTTAAAGAGGTAGTTAAGGTTAAATGAGGTCATGTGGATTGGTCTTAATCTAAGATGACTGATGTCATTTTAAGAAGAGGAAAAGACACCAGAGATGCATACACACAGAGAAAAGGTCATGTGAGCAAGGGTCCCCAGCCCTGAGCCAAGAACTGATAGTGGTCCATGGCTTGTTAGGAACCATGCCACACAGCAGGAGGTGAGCCACAGGCGAGGGAGCAAAGCCTCATCTGTATTTATAGCCGCTCCCCATTGCCCATATTACCTCCTGAGCTCTGCCTCCTGTCAGATCAGTGGTGGCATTAGATTCTCCTAGGAGCACAAACCCTACTGTGAACTGCGCATGAGAGGGATCTAGATTGCATGCTCCTTATGAGAATCTAATACCTGATGATCTGAGGTGGAGCTGAGGTGGTGATGCTAGCTCTGAGGAGTGGTTGCAAACACAGACTAACATTAGCAGAGAGGTTTGACTGCCCAGAGACCATAATAAATCAGTTGCCTGCAGACTCATATCAAAACCCTATCATTGAGTGGCAGGTGATAATCAAGCTGCACCTGGTGGCTGACTTTATAGTGGCAAGGGAGTTGATGTACTTCAACTGTACAGCTGCATCTAGTGGCAGGCTTTAAGTCAGAATCTCACACTTATTTTAGTCCATGTGTGTCCTGCCCATTATTTTATTTACCACTTCCATCCGCACCTCTTTGCAGCACTGCACACCTGTCTCAATCACAGTTTTTGTAAGCCCACAAGCTAACCCTAGCCAAAAGGAATAAAAATAATCATCACTGGAGAGTTTCTTTGAAAAGAGGGAAGACCCAATGATGAGACAGCAGAAGACTCTAAGACTGTCAACAAACAACAAAAAGAAAGCTGCATTTAAGAGAAAATACCATGAGTCCTACTTAAATTACAGGTTCATTGCACCAGACAATTCACATTCTCCAAGCCCTCTTTGTATAATATGTGGTGACTGGCTATCTATTGAAGCCATGAAACCTTCAAGACTGCTTCAGTGTGTGGAGACCAAGCACCCTGCATTAAACAAGACTTTGGAGTTTTTAAAAAGGAAAAAACAGTATGGACAAGAAGAACAGAAGCAATTATTGAAAGCCACCATTTTATTAAATGTGTCTGTACTGACAGCATCATTTGTAGTGGCTAATCACATTGCTAAAGTTAAGAGGCCCTTTACTATTGGTGAAGAGTTGATCCTGCCTGCTGCCAGCACATATGCCATGAACTTTTAGGAGAGGCTGCAGTCAAAAGGCGGCATGTGTTTCTCATTCGGCTAGCACCATAACTAGATGATTTGAAGAAATAGCAGAGAATGTGGAGGCACAATTGTTATGGAGAGTTAATGAGCCATCACAGTATGTGATCCGGGTTGATGAGTCTACCAATGTTGGTAAGGCAACAATACTTATTTTTGTGCAATATATTTTTCAGAAGATGTACATGAGGATATGTTATGTGCACTTTTGTTGCCAACTAGTACGATAGCTGCAGAACTATTCAAGTCTTTGAATGACTGCATATCAGGAAAACTCAATTGGTCATTTTGTGTTGGTATAAGCATGGAAGGACCAATTGCCATGACTGGACAGCTTTCTGGTTTCACTACTTGGGTCAACGAGGTCACTTCTGAATGTAACTCTTCACACTGTGCCATCCATAGGAAAATGTCAGCTAGCCAAAAAATGTCACCTAAATTTAACAACGTTTTGCAAGGTGTGATTAAAATTAATAACCACATTAAAGTGCATGCCCTTAACTCATGTCTGTTCATGAATCTCTGCAAGGAGATGGACACAGAGCATACAATCTTCTCTTATACACATAACTGAGATTGCTTATTTTATTTATTTATTTATTTATTTATTATTATTATACTTTAAGTTCTAGGGAACATGTGCATAACGTGCAGGTTTGTTACATATGTATATTTGTGCCATGTTGCTGTGCTGCACCCATCAACTTGTCAGCACCCATCAACTCGTCATTTACATCAGGTATAACTCCCAATGCAATCTCTCCCTCCTCCCCGCTCCCCATGATAGGCCCCGGTGTGTGATGTTCCCCTTCCCGAATCCAAGTGATCTCATTGTTCAGTTCCCACCTATGAGTGAGAACATGCAGTGTTTGGTTTTCTGTTCTTGTCACAGTTTGCTAAGAATGATGGTTTCC